>NC_133480.1:12897312-13024532 GCF_025370935.1 Choristoneura fumiferana
CGACGTGACCGTTATGATTTAACGATTAATTATTAGAAATACGTTTAAGTTTCATATCTCAAATAATGTAACAACACCAGACTATTTGTAACAGAAAATAATTATACTTTACGAGTTTAGAGTCCATCCGTTATTCAGCTCGCGTAATAGGCACGGTACCTCCTAATATTTCTCCATGGTATATTGATCCCCATTCAAAGATCAAGTAACATCTATTGAATGGATAGGAAACTATTTATCCTGAAAACGAAACTACAAAAATGCCCAGACAGTGAAAGCCCAAGAAGGGCATAGACAAAGTCTGATCCAGTGACATGGTCACATTCTAGTCATAACTAAGTAAATCAATTCTGCTCTTTTGTCGCATGAATACAAAAAGTAATGATATTAGTCAAACATCTACTGTTGTCTTAGACCCAGCCCAAGGCCCAGGGTGGGGGGGGAGTCGTGATCCCCATAACCCTCCCCCTTGTTTATTAAATGTGTATCGTGTAGTTGTAATTATTATATTGTTAATTCGCGAAATAGGCCTAAAGACTAAATTATTTGAGCCAAGTTTTTAAATTATCTTAAAGCATATTATTGTTGCCGCCTACTACAACATAACTAGAAATTAACTAAAGCTCCATTGTTTTATTTTTAAATCCAAGAACAACATTCAACTCGCCAAAACTCAAATTGAAATGAGAAAGTTTTCAAGTTGCGAATGAATAAAAGAAATTTAATAAAATTTCAAACATTGAATTTTAATTCATTTAAAATAACAGCCACGATTAGAATTTTAAGTTTGTAAATGTTACGTAGTCTTATGTACGGAAACAAATAAATATGGTAATTAACATAAAAAAATAAGTAGTAATCTTGTAATTTAAATATGTGATTAAAAATTAAAAGACTCAATACACAAGATAGCAATCTTATGAAAAACATAAAAATATCGCAAAGTATTATTAATGGACAACTTTTATTTTTAAGCCTCTTTGGTATTGATATTCGAGCCCTGTTGGTTGTGTAATCTTGAATATTTAGTAAATTCTCCCGCCCAGAAATCAAAAACCAAAACCCTAACCATAATCAAGAAATAATAGTTAAGTACCTTGCAAATTAAATAAATCGCGTAACGTAACATTGTGTTAAATACTTTTATATACGAGTATAAACTTTTTATGAAAACGTAAGTGAGGGTGAGTAGATTAGAAATACAATAACTACAATTTTTAAATACGTGAATATTAAATATACTTTTTCACTGATTGATAAAGGAAATACTATGCTGAATTTTTTTGTAAAAATAAAAATAATACCTCCAATAAAGTCGTTATCATTTTATACGCCACCAATACCATACTTGAAACTTAAGTTATAACGATCAATTACTATAAATTAGTTAAATATAAAGTAACAAACAAGCCAGATTATTATTTTAACTACTGGCCCATAACTATGCCTTGCAAGAGTTACCATAACCTAACATAAATATCTAAAACTTAGAAAATTGAGCTGCGAAAAGCTGAAAACATCAAAATGATTTAATAGTCAAAGTACATACAGTACAAAGTCAAAGTTCAATGTTCAAAACAAACATAACGAAATAAATTAATTATCTAAATATACTAAAGGATATTTTCTAAATCGTTAAATAAATATTGCAATATTTAGTCAAAAACGTCAGTGCTTTTATACAATCCGATAAAATCTCGATTGTCTATTAACTAACCATTTATCACGTATTTGTGATGTTTTTTTTTTGTTTATTTATTACGCATTGACCGTTAGGTGACCACCGACGCTCTTTTTAATTTTTTTCATTAAAAAAATCGACGATGCGACATCATAGTACCTCGCAAAATACGTGATACAAAATAACCAAAAAAAATTAATAAATTATTAAAGCCAAAAATATTGTCAACCCTAGCAAGCTGTCATGCCATACACCCGGAGTTAGCATAGATTATTTAACAGAGGGTTTTTTTTTAAACTCTTTGTCGTGTTGCGGATATTAGGTAATAATGTACATAATCATTCTGCCATAATTTATTTTCTAATTTAACTGAAATAGGGTCTGCATATGAAATTTTTATTTTCGAGGTAAGTCATACAGTGATACCTACTACGGTTTTAAAATATTGCAAATGGACTCTTTATAAGAGACCATTTAACCCCCTTTTCGCTAAACGGGTATTTCTGTAACACGTGTATATCTGGCCTACGCGAAATTTAGCTCCTTCGACACTCAATGCCTCACATATTGTGATGTTGCTACGGTCAAGGACTTTAATTCGTGAGCCACTATGGCACCTTTTCAAAGGAAAAGTCATTACGATTTTCCTTATTAAATAATGCGATGTCACTATAACGTTTACTGTGAAATGGTGCCATGGTGGCACATGAATTAAAGTCCTTGACCGAACTACTGTGAGCAGTCTTAAATCTAGTCCTTTGCATGACAAACGTGCATGATTCATAGACTAACCTCAAAGCCACGTTGCGATGAGATTGTATTTGTTCAAATATAAATAAATACCAGATCATAATGCATGAATATGCATAAAGTGAAGCCTAATACTGATTCAAGGTATCTTGCAGTTCATGAACTATAATAACAGATGGAGTTAAATTGTATTCTGAATCTGTCAAATGGTGGACATAAAGTGAAACTAATTTAATTAAATACCAGTTATCACTGTGGAATTGTCAGTTGCTACTTAGTGCATAAAGTGAAGCCTTTAATTTACTGATTCAGGTATTACTTTGCGGAGGTATCAATGAACTACAAAGATAAGTGGAAGCAGAGTAGCGAGTTAAAAGGTTGTGTAAGTTCATTGAATAAGCTGTCACTTTTATGGTGGAGTTCATAAAGTTGAGACACTTTTACTTTTACTTTTTTTTAAATATGAACATTTTCGTTATGCAACAGAATTAAAGAAATTGGAATTGTCCAAAAAAAATATCAACGCTTTTTATTATTTTTTATATAGAAAAGTCAATTATTAGAAATTAATTTCGATATTTTTTCATATGAGTCACTAATTTCTTTTCTTAATTAATTATTAACTATTTTGATTAATGACGCGTGACGTCAGAGTTTAATCTAGTTCTGCCACACCAATGCTTATTTCATAAATTTGATCTGCGTTCCTATGTTGAGCTCCAGCATTATTTTATTTTTATCTGTGCTGAAGTGGTTAAACTGTCACTAATAAGGCTATACTTTCATCATTTGTTGTTTAATTGACAAAAGAAAAAATACCTGTGGAATATTTTCTAATTCTAACTGATGAAGTATACAGGGTGTAACATTCAGATCGGTCAGTATGGGGAAGTCTTAAACTATAAGACATACGATAAGCTGTTGTTAGGAACCGCGTCGTCAATTTTAATAACAATTAAAACTGCATTCATAGATTTAAAAAAAAACTTTTGCTCAGTTCAAGATTCGGACCGGGTTGTTTTGACAAATAAAACTTAAATTATTTCTATTTGGATATTGATAGAATAGATAGATCATAAGAAATAAATGTTACTATGAAACATAATATCTAGAATGAATAAAATGCATTTCATTTCATATTCTTTAATAATGTTAGTCTTATTTTTCAAATCATTCAGGTTCGATTCCCGACCTGAGTACATGTTTCACTTAAATGTTTGAATGGAGTTTTTCTTGTTACTAAAATCGCTGACACGGTTCCTAACAACAGATCTTCGTATGTCTTATAATTTCAGACTTTCCCATACTGACCATTCTGAATGTCACACCCTGTAGAATTTAGCACCATTGTTTGAGATTAGTCCTCAAGTCCATTGCTTCTGGTATACCAGACCCTATACTACGTAGTGCAAAATTCGAACTTTGTATCTTGCCGTCCCACTTACGCTAATATTATTTAATACGAGAGTGAGAGGGACGGTACGATACGAACTTCTATTTTCGAATTTCGTAGTAGCCCCCCAGATGTATAGCCATATTATCGCCGTAAGGGCTGTAGTTACCAACCCGGCGTGGTGTTGGCGAGGCGGCGCATGCGGCGCGTGTTGCGGTCCTGGTCGCGGATCTTCTTCTCCATTTCCGCGTCGGTGAGGGTTTCGAGGTACGGCGCCCATTGCTCGGCTTCTGACGGCTGCCGGTATGGAGTCTGGGAACAATGTTGGTAAAGGTTTTCGTTAGAAAATAATATCATTTTAAATGTAAGCTTTTATGCTGACTGTCCTTTTTTGTTGACTGTACTTGTATTGTCATCTAACCATTTGTTTACCAAATTTCAAGCCAATCCGACTACTGGAAATGGCGCAAGATTATTAAGAAAAGTTAAACTTGCAAGATTTTGAAGCAAACAAATAAATAAAATCTTATATGCTTGTGAACACGATATATATGTGTGTATATGCTTATATGCGTGTGATATTTTTGACTAGTTTTATTTGCGCATTGGTGTATATACATCGGTCAGTATGGGAAAGTCTGAAACTATTCGACATACGAAGATCTGTTCTTAGGAAACATGTCATCGATTTTAGTAACAAGAAAAACTGTATTCATAGATTTAAAAAAAATTTTGTACTCAGAACGGGAATCGAACCCGATTAATTTGAAAAATTAAACTTACATAATTTCTATTTGGATATTGATAGTGTAGTGTAGGTCATAAGCAATAAATGTGACTATGAAACAAGATATCTAGAATGAATAAAACGCATTATACTTATTTCATATTCTTTAATAATGTAGGTAAGTTTTACTTTTAAAATCGTCTAGGTTCGATTCCCGAGCTGAGTACAAGAATTATTTTTTAAATGTTTCAATACAGTTTTTCTTGTTACTAAAATCGATGACATGGTGCCTAAGAACAGATCTTAGTATGCCTTATAGTTTCATACTTTCCCATATTGACCGATCTGAATGTTACACCCTGTATATTTATTCTATTCTAGCCAGCACTGGCCAAATCCAGGCACGGGGCCACAAAATGGCGTGCCAAAGCATTGAATTTACGAGTCAACGTGTTTCTGCCAGTCTTTCTTCTTTGAATACAATTTTAATAATTAAATCTATTAGCGAGTCTTGCTATAGACCAGGGTTTCTCAAACTTATGGCTCCACATACCCCTGTTAAAGTTTCTAGACGATAGCGAACCCCTCCCCCTCCTTCAAAGAAAGTAATAAAATTGTCTGTTGGAGAAAGTACGGTTATTTTTATTTCTATCATCATCATAATATAATGTATATTATTTATTTCAATAAAAGGTAACAAATATAGATAAGAATCATCTTGCCAACGAAAATACAAACTGAAACAAACGACAACAAATAACAAACAAATAAGTAACAAATTTGGAGAAAAGACTCCAAAATCCAATCTTAATCATCTTGCTAGTCTTGCAGCCTGGTGGTTTTTGGAGTCACGTAAACCTTGTCGCGAACCCCCTACCGTCGAATAGGGGTTCGCGTACCCCACTTTGAGTAACCCTGCTATAGACAAAGTAGAGTCGATACCCAAATCCTGCGTCCTCCATTCTAGGGTGGGCATTAATTGCTATGCACACTCACTCATGCCAAATTAAGTGTGTGAGCGTACTAAGAGTTTCTGAACTAAGCTCTTTCTGATAAACGGATATGGCACCTACATGAAAGATAAAGTGCCAAGCCATTTCTTTACAACAACTTGAGCTCTAGGAACGGATAGGAGCTTGATATCACAAACTTTCAGATATTGTTGTAGATGCGAGGGTGAGAGTACGCTGGAGATTTGTTATCACCTCGACGACGGGCAGCGGCGCCTCGCTGAAGGCGTAGGTGCGCTGGTGCCAGCCCAGTTGCCCGCGCACGGAGTACGCGATGCCTGTCACGAACTCCCCGCCGAGCCCGAGCTCCGCGCACAGCTTCATCGCGAACGCCTCCGGGTTGTTCTCCTTCTCTGACATGTCCCATTCCACCTGGAACAATGTTGGAGTCAGAGAAATAATGGTTCGCTATTGTTTCATTGTTCATCAACAAATATACAATTGAATGCATCTTTTGCAATAGACTTCATTTGACTAAACTTTATGTCCTGCCGGTATGAATGTTTCTCAGAAGTTGTAAGAAAAATGTAAAGCAACCTTAAACACGTCACATGATTTAGTTTTAGATTTTATTACATCTTATGGATTAGCATAATTATAATAATGACCTGGAACTGACAAGACCAGCACTGCCAAAGACAGGTTTTGGAAGAGGATGGAGGAGGCTTTCAGTCTTTGAGGGACGCAAGTCTAAGAAAAAAAACTAACACTAGGTATTAAGAAACCTTTGAAAGGTGACTGGTAGAGTGGGCCCGCCTTTGTACAAGTATCTCAAAGTTTGTCAATTGTATTTTGTTTCTTGTCTTTTGTACAATAAAGAGTTTACATACATGCATTCACTAATAACACTAACACTATTTTATAAACTCTGTAAAAGGAAGACTTGTCAAACATTTGTTATTTAAATGATTGAATCCCAAGACTATACCAACATCTACTAAAGCTTTTAGATTTGCGGGGCACAGAACCAAGCATCTACTATAATAGTTTGCAGCATTGCATATGTATTGCAGGTTAAACTTATAATATGTATTACTGTCAGTCAAGTGTAAAAATATGAACTTATTCAATGTTTAAAAAATAAATACCACAGACTCTTATTCCGACGCAATAAGGCCGTAGTAACATATTTTTGAGTGGTTCAAATAGATACTTATTTTTGCACTTGACTGTACCTTTAGTTTATTGACTGAACCAACTTAATTCATAACTAAATATTTAATTTATACACTAACCTGATCAACAAGTGAAGTGTTCCCCACGTGTATGTTCAGTTTTATAACAACCCTCTGGTCAGTCTGTTCCTCTAGTATAGCAGGCGGCTCGCTCGGGAATGCCTCCACTTGCTGCTTGATGGAGGAAGCGATCGCCGGGATGAAGGTACTTGGGTTGAGCTCCAAGTCATCACAGAGCACTTCGGCAAACTGCTCTGGAGTTATTATTGATTCTAGAAAAGAAGAGAGATCAATTTTATATTTGTGAACTCATAAAAAATATATGAATGAACAGACAATGTATGAGAAAGCAATGGATGTGTAGTAAATTGCTTATACTTCGCTCACAGCCTGTATGATTTATACAAGAAACAAGGACAGAATTTGCAATAAAATGTAGAATTGTATAGAAATAAATAAATAAATAAATATCATGGGACATGTGACACCAATTGACCTAGTACCAAACTAAGAAAAGCTTGTTCTATGAATACTGGGCAACGGATAAACATACTTATATAGATAAATACATACTTAAATACATATAAAACATCCAAGGCCAAAAAAAGCAATCATTATTATTCATACAAATATCTGCCCCGGCCGTGAATCAAATACGGGACCTCAAGCTTCGTAGTCAGGTTCTCTAACTACTTAGCCATCCGGTTGTATATCAAACAAATAATTGACAAATAGATAAGATAATGTACCATTTTTATTCCAAGTGAATGTGTCCCTGAGCTTCTGCCCCTCAATTTCCATGTCCAATCTGATCGGCACGAGGATCTGCTTCTGAGACGCATTCTCCAGCATAGCGGTCATGTCTGTGTCGTCGAAGCACAGAGGGAATGTGCGCACCTGAAAGATAAATGTTACCGTAATAAAAATATCCTTTAGCTTTTTTGTTATTAACCTACATTTGTCACACAAAACAGCCTTTTCCTTTAGAATGATAAAACCTTTTTTTTTTACTTACAACTGACCACCAGAGGCGTCACCTATAGTGCAGGGTGTGCGTTGCACTCAGGCGCAGTGGTGTTAGAGGCGCCGGCCGCGGCACTTTGTACATATTCCATTTTAACCGCGCTTTTCCTAGATGGCGCTAAAGTAATAATTGCACACGGGCGCTACATGGGCTAAAGACGCCACTGCTGACCACCAATTAACTTAAGTATTGTGATAATAAGTGCACATGAGGCCTAAGATATAGGGCTCTGCTTGAGATTAAAAACCTTCTTAACGCAACTATGATAATTACTAATTGAATCATGCTCAACATGACATTTGTGTTTAAGCTTTGTAGTCATGGTCGACAACTAGCTATAAAGTAATAGATCTTGTTGAGCATTATCTTTACAAATACAATTATTTAGTTCACTTTATCAAGTGTTGTAATTCAATAATTTTACTCTTCTGTGGCCCGACAGAAGACCAGTACAGGTTTTCAACCAGCGACTTGCTGAGCCAGGACCATGTTATAACAGCAGCTTCCTATGTGAATGTTTGTATTTTACTGTGTATGTGTTATTATTGTTATAAATATATCTTTCTTTCTACTTGTGTTTCCTTTCCCTAAATGCTAAACATTACTTTACTTTGTATGTACCTTTTTATTGTGGACCCTTGTCCTGCTAATCTGGGTGGCTTGGGGCACTGCATCCAAGTGTGAGGAGTTGGGCATCACGGGCAGCCATGCTGGATTGTGAGGCTTTTTACTTTTACTCTCCCGAGGGGTAGCCAACTCTTGACTCACGGAAACTGCCTTGTATCTGCACATTATGAATTTCATAAATAAGTTCTATCACATTATAGCAATTTTAATTGTAATAATTTTTATTTCCTCTCAGAGCAAGAGGGAAGAGGGAGGGGTTTTGTTCTGAGAGGAGGCCTGTGCCCAGCAGTGGGACGTATATAGGCTGGGATAATGAATTTATATTCGGTAACAATAATTATTGAATGCAACTCAGCCAATTTCTCAGCTCCACAATACAATCAGTGAGGCAAATGGTCAAACAATGTTACTTCTCTTTTGTAGAAATATGTACAATCGCCTGCATCAATATCTGCCACAGTAGAAGATACATAAATATCTGACACATCCTACAGACCCTTTGAATAGTTGTATCGGATATTTATGCATGCTTCTATGAAACATCTTTACTCACTTGTCATCGTTTCCCTCTATAATATCTTCAACTTCCGATGCTTTTAATAAGGATACAGAGCTCGACAAGACATGCTGTCCAAGACCGTTATCTACGAGACGCTTTCTTTCTTCATTTGTGAGGGTTCTTCTGACCATGCCAGGGTACTTCTTGTAGAGAGACCCCCGGAACAACCGAAGGTAATTTCCGACCTAAAAACATTGAAAATTTGTATTAGAATTTTGTAAACAATTAATGAATATTTTATTACGTATTTTAGTTCCTTTAGTTGTTTACTTTCAATGTACGTATAAGCAATAAAAGGTTAAAAGAAACTGCAAGCAACAACAAAATTACCTCTGAGCCAACACAGTAAAATTCTCCGCCTTCCTCTATTTGAAAACTTATCGGCTTATCGCCGTACGTTCGTATAGCCATTTTGCTTATAATTTAATTTAGCTCTCGTCTGAAAAAATAATAAAACACTGGTTTGTCGCGACGAAAACAGACAGAAGAATAGGAAAAATATTTTCTTTCTGTCGAAATCGAAATGGCGGCGTCAACGCATAATAGGGCTGTACAAGCTATAGGTACTACAAATCAATTACGGTTTTTGGAATAAGAAAGTTTTAAACATTATCTCAAACATACACGGGGATACCATGACAAAAACAAAATTTCCTTGCCAAGCACAGCAGCATTTACCTAACCTACCCCTCCATTCTATGAATGAATGAAACAGTGAAACACCGCACGCAACGCAACACAGCAGAACAGAACACACCGACACAATCAAAGAAAGAATTTAAAAAAAAGTTAGTCACTATTGAATTATCGTACGGGGTGGGTGTCGCAGCCGTTGTGCGACCAATTAAGTGTTTTCAATTAATAACATGTCTCACAGGCCAGGAAATTTTAAAAATCCGTTCCAAAGACCATGGATGTCGGAAAGTGGTGCAGCGGCTGCGGCTGGGGGCTCGGGATCGGTGGGAATGAAAGGAGTCGTTGCCGGCGGCATAACTGGTGGCATTGAAATTTGTATAACATTCCCAACCGAATACGTGAAAACACAACTGCAATTAGACGAAAAAGGTAAGTGTAAACACGCCGCCTTCTAAACAGGTTCACCTTCATTCAACAATGTCGTAATAACCTTTCGTATCAAATCAATGCAATAATAGTAAACATTGGTGATTGACCTATTTATATCGTATAATCTAGGATTATTCCGTTTCACATGAATTTGTCGGCGCTTCTAAAAATACCGGGAGTTATTTATTTTACTTCAATTGACGCGACTTCCTCGCGCATTTACGCATTGTATTCCTACGCATTTAAAATACCTACTGTAACAATCGTGCGTAATTTTCCTATTGGATTTGGATGGCAACCGCTAAAAATATTTCTTTCTATCATCGATCAGTTTCTTCCTACGCGATGGGCACTCGAACTTCGTACGAGTGGACTTTGCGCCGCTTCGGTATATTCATTTCTTGTCAGAATCAGAAATCCCACAAACACTCGTAATCTAAACTCAAGGCCACACCTGTCTTGTTTAAAAGTTAAATCCGTCTATATTTTAGTCCGAGATACTTTTTCCTTTTCCTTAAATTGATTGCAAGTAAGCCGACGTAACAAGGAAAAATAAATAATTATCAATATTATAATATGTAGGTACCTACCTACCTTGGTATATCATTAGAAAACTGTAGAATATTGTGGAACAAATTTTAAATTAAGATAATAATTAATGCCTAACCTATTAGGGACTGGCTAATGAGATTCTCATTAGTTAGTAGTTAGGTATAAAACCACTTGTATGACAGTTATCATTTGTAACCATTTGATCTGCTGTTTTTACTCCTATTTGTATGAAGATAGGGTTGTTTACTATCTGGCAGTGCAATATAGCACAAATTGTTTTTTATTTATTACTTATTTATCTATCCCTTAGTTTTTTTAGGCAGGCTTAAAATTTTATTTCCTTGGAATAATGTTGTCTATTGAAAAAAAACTGTTAGCCTTTTTTCTGTCTGTTATTCTAAAAGCTCCTACTAAGTATTTTAAATGAAGTTAGTAACTACCTATCTTGTATAACACTTGTTATCATGACATGAGCTAATCATAGGATCAATACAGTTCACTTATCAATCGCTGAACACACACACACCACATGCCATTATTACACAAGCTTTTACCTGCAGGTTTGCTCACATCTATGATTTTTGTAGCAATTGAATTGAAAATGATTAATTTTACTAATTGAAGTTGCATAAAGAACACTAATGTAAATTTTTGTCTTTAGACTTGATAAGTCGAAATTTCTGGAAAATCTTGAGATCCAGCTATCATATCAAGGTACATTTACACACCAAATTTCATTTTAATCTGTCTAGCCATTTTAGATTGTAAGTATTAAACACACACAGTCACAAACTTTCACATTTACTATGTTAGTAAGACTGAAAAATATATATTTATTAATAATTCAAATTAGCTTGTTTAATTGTAATCCTTGTACACATGCTTTTAAACAGAAACTAAATTAATATGTGTAAAATGCCACAATTAAATTTAATGAACAGGTTATAAAAGTTTTTAATTCACAATTTAATTTCTGCCTTCATTTTATTTAAAAGGTAGGCTAATTACAGATAAAAAAAGGAAAGTGACTTGATGCTGAGTAACCATAGTAGGTATGAAGTAATTAATCATGCTTTTGACAATGTCATTGACCTGTCATGGATTTGTTGCTCTTGACCTAGTAACTGATAGGTATGTTAATTTTAGTCTGGAAACAATTTATATACCTTGTTACTATTTTTAAGTCAATCAACTTTTTAGTGTACCTTGTTGCCATGGTAACATTTCCTGAGTTACTTGTTAAAAGTATAATTTTATGTGGAAAAAAAACCACTAAAAGTTAGAAGTTGTGACAGTTTTTTAGGCAATTCCTTAATGGCTCATCTCATAAGCATGCTAATGGTAACTTACAAATTGTATCACTGATGGCTCCTAAGTTACGGGACAGAATAACATACCTATACCTTCTGCCGCCTGACTTTGCCTAAAAGTTCATTGCCACAACTAGTACCACAAAAACTATAAAGGTATAATTCAAATAATTGAATAGTCACTATACCGTTAAGCGATTCAAACACAATCCGGGAGTAACGTAAAGACATTGCATAAAAAATGTATCTCAAAAATGCGTCAAAACTGAGTATTAAGTAATGAACTTTTAAGGCTGATTTATATGGTGTGTGGTATACACTAAATAGTTGATTGACCCAGGTACATGGTTTTTTTAGAATCAGGTACGTGTGCATATAAAGTTCCTAAACGCTCTTATCTTCCTTTCCAGGTGGTACTAAGAAATATACCGGCATCGCAGATTGCGTGAAGAAGACAGTCAAGGGCCATGGTTTCTTCGGGCTGTACCGCGGGCTTGGCGTACTGCTGTATGGCTCCATCCCCAAGTCTGCTGTCAGGTGAGGCTAGATCACCAAGTAACTGACTATTCTAGTATAGCTCTAGGCATGGGCGGGGCGCCGGGATAGGGGTGCAAGGTGCAAGAGGGTGCACTTGCACAAGATTAAGATATGCATAGAACAAGATTAAGATGTACCATCAGCCAAATAAGTGGTCTATCAGTTTTATACAAGTTCCTATCAACATGAATAATGTCCTAAATAACCTTACAATACTACACCTACTTGTTACTTCTTAGCTTCCATAAATCATCATATGTATGTCCCACTGCTGGACACAGAAGTCCTCTAAGATTGAGAGGGCTTAAATAAGTTGTGCGTTCCCACGAGGTCCAGTGCTGCGGATTAAGAACTTCACACACCACATTGATAGACATGTTTCCTGACTATGTTTTTTTCGCTGAACAGCTCATGCCAAATTTCAAATCTAATTTCGCGCCTAAATTGATATTGGTCTCAAAAGAACAATGTTTATTTTATTTTTCATAAAATAGGCGTATTTAAGACGCCTTTTTGAAAGATTTTGGTTTTAGTTGGGTTTTAATTTTTTTATCCTATTTATAAGTAACTGGAATTATAGCTAACCATAGTTGCCAATGGTGTTAAAAATTACGTTTATCTTTGCCCGTCACAATTATTTAAAAAGGCGATCCGTTTGCTCGTTTGCCCCCTATACCATAAAAAAAGACGTAGTGTCTACTGTCACCTGGCAGTGTTAGGATTAGGCGGTTTAGTTACATAACGTATATTTACGATGAAAGTCAAACAAAGGTCAAACGTTATTTTGCTAATATATACACACGATCATGAAGTATTTTTTAACTAAAATATTATAAAATTATTTAATAAACCTATTCCTCGAAATGGTTTTGGAATTAGACCACATTGTAAAAAAGTGATCAATGCCAATGCCAATTCCTAAAAAATCGGAGGTGCGAAGAGCTCGGACTCTAACCCACGACCCTCTGCATAAGAGGCCATAGGTCCAACCACTAGCCTGCCACAGCTTTTTGAAATAAATCAACCATAATACGAGTACGTAGCTTAATCAAATAAAGCCGCATCTACTCGTTAACACCTTTGTAAATAAAGTATTATTTCAAATTACGTAACAGATAAGCACCTAAGTAGGTACTATTTGTGAAACTCGACAGCAAACTTCGCGGGAATCTGTGTTATCGGCCATTTTTCGCTGTCGACGCAAAACGTGATGAGAATGAAATATCGACGATTCTGCCTAAGCTTCCTTTTAGCTGAGTCGAATAGTCAATGTTTGAAAGCAAATAACAAGCGAACTCGTGGTTTGAGCTATGGCCTCTTAAGCGAAGGGTCATGGGTCAAAAATTACAAATCCGGGCTCGCACCTCGTGAGTTTTTCGAAATTCATGTGCGAAATTACATTTAAAATTTACCACAAACTTTACGGTGAAGGAAAACAAAAGTGTGTGAAGTTCCCAACCCGCACTGGGCCCGCGTGGGAACGGCCCAAGCCCTCTCTTTCTAAGTGGAGGCCTGTGCCCAACAGTGGGAAGTATGAATGTTGAGATGATGATCATGATGCACAAGCGAACGCCATTGCACATCGATTCGTCTCGAGTCGGTGCGGAAGGCGTCTAGTGTCTAGAATAACTTGTTTCAAGTCCCTTAACCATTTCTAAATAGACAACTGACGTCAGTAAGTATACGCAAACGTACACCAAATCGCTAATTCCGTTCGCGTTGGATTGACACCCGCTACACACCTCCAGTGGCGATGCTCCAAACTTTTTATTACGCCGTGAACAATAATTAGCTCCTTGTTTGTTGGAAAAAGTCCTACCCTACGTCAGTCGGAACAAGGCCATGAGAGCCACAGTATAAAGTCCGTTGAATATAGAGCGCGTTCATCGTTCATCCACCTCTCATATTTATTTTCTAGAATTTATTACCGTACAACGGCAAACTTCACCAGTCATTATATATCAATTCAATAACTAACATTATTATAAGACTGTAGGTACTTAACTAATATGATGTACCTATATGGGACTAGAGCCTGAAATAAAATGTTTTCCTTCGTCGTTCAAGGTTTTTTTTTACTTACTAAATCGACCTGACGCTGGCTCAATCTATAGACATAGCCAAAAAAAAAAGTTTAATTATTATTAATAAAATTGTCTTCTGATAGACAGATCCATCATTTTCTTTAAAACTACTTTAACATCACACAATTTTATATAATTAAAAAATGTGTTGCGTGCGACAATACCTAAACTAAATATGTAGGTAATTTAGAGCGCTACTACAAACAACCAAAAGGCATATCGCATAAAACGAGTACAATAATGACATCTATTCTTCTCAAACACATTGAGAAATACAGTTTCCAACAGTGTTAGGTATGGAGAAGATAGAGTTGAAGAAGTAGTTCTCGCTATGAGTTCCCGTTATTTACCTTGAAAGTTGCTGCATTGTAAATTATCTGTATTGCTTTTGTGTATCTATATCAGTTTTACAACTTACGTCTCAACAAGGTCATTTTAAAGACAAACTCTCAAGCAAGTCTATTGTTTAGTAAAGATAGAAAATGTAAATTTTCACCTTATTTCAGAAACAGTTACTTACTACAATGGTTATGGAGTTGATATTGAAATCAAAAATCGAAAAACATGTGTCGTCACTTTAAAAATCAGGCGTTTAAATCAACCTAACGGAGATGGCAGAAGATGTCTACCTAGTTACTATCTATACTTTGTCGTTTGAGTTTGTAGTACCTACCTGGACGACGGCGCATTGCTCGGAGTTTTTTTTTTTAAATACCTACGTATTTTAATAACCTTTAAAAATAAAATTTAGACTAAATCAATATATAAATCAAGTACATATTTATTTAGATTTTATTTCATTATTATACATATAGACTTGAACTCCAGTTTACAAGTCCAATAAGTAGGTACCTTACCTACTATACCGCTGACCTAAACCTTATGCTGATGACAAAGCTATCTCAATAACCGATCTTGCTGCGCGTGAAATTATCAATTTATTTAGTTTGATTAGTTATTTTGATTTGTTAATCAATTAGTAAATTACAAAAAACTTCACAGGTACCTTGTTTTTATTCTTCCATTTATCACAAAAAAAAATGTTCTAAAACACCCGTTTCCCACAAATAGGACCAAGCTTGATCGATGTTCAACCCGAAAGTCCACATGTAACAAATTTCTTTGAAATGGTTACAGATAGTTCAACTCAGTTGTGCGCGCGGCTCTGTGTGTGGGTAAAGCGATAAGTACCTTTGTTTATCCATTGATTAGTGTTGTGACTGTTATGTGATGCCGTCTCTATTTGTTTTTTCGAATAGACAGAGACGGCATTACATTTAACCGTCGGTTAACGCTAATCAATGGTTACATAGTGTAAGTTATCGGTTACAAAATAAGTCTCGATCGCGTTCGCTAAAATCTAATTTATATACACACGAACAACGCCTACGTTTACGATGTTCGTGTTTCCATACAAATTGAGATTTTAACGCGAACGCGATCGAGACGTATTTTGTAACCGAAAACTTACACTAAGGGCAAAGAACACGTCTTGCTCGGACGACGACTGCCGCGTCACGTGAAAGTTGTATATTTACAAGCGCACGCACACATAGGGCCGCGCGCACTACTGAGTTGAACTATCTGTAGAGCCGTGGCCGAGATGCTAGCTTAGCTAGAGGTACCTACCTAATATAAATAAATAAAAATATACCAAATTTGCTCGTTTATAGTTATAACATTTTAAACAAACGAACTCATGTAGGTATATCTAGGACTAATTCAAATATTGCCATGACATGGGAAAGTCTCGCCAGATAGTAAAGGAAGCCATAAAACAGCTCTCAAGATACCTACCCACTTCTAAATGAACTATCCCAGGGAATGAGCCGTCGCCGTCCACGCGGTCCGTAGTCCAAGGCGTCCAATTTGCAGCGTGTCGCGTTGCAGCTAAGTGTCGCTAATGCCTGATAACGTGCGGTTCATTATGTCAGCTGAGGTTACGCGTGATACCGTGATATTGAGTGACCTTCACCGTTTTGTTTCTTTTTCATACTTAGCTGACTAGGCCTTAAGCCGAGTTTAGACTTGCAAGAAAAATCGTGCAAGTTGCATTACATTGCGGCGCTTGATTGACCACTATAAACTCGTTGGCTTTACGGCCTCGCAATGGCTTGTAATGCAACTTGCACGATTTTTTTGGCAAGTCTTAACTCGGCTTTAGGCTATTGTTTAACATGCTATCGTTCGCGATCTCATTCACCATCTCTGTTCTACCCTCGTCTTATACCGTGTGACCGAAAGAATAAGTGGTGAAAACAATTGTGATTCCAAGTGTTAGACAATAAGGCCGCTTAGATTGGTCACGCCATTTTAACCGACTTCGAAAAAGATTTCTTTCAATCTTCTTCAAAATAGGCTCCGGTAGCCATTACAAAAAAATTAAGTCAAATTTTTCTAAGGATTTCGTATTTTATACGGAATTCCAAGTATTAGGTATATTTTAGGTACCATTAATCTACGCTTACTATAAGAAAACTTAGCGTTATAGGTTTCCTTGTAAGTTTGATATACTTACGACTATCCTGAATTTCTTCAAATTTTTTTACCATTGCATACCAAATTTTCATTTTATGCTAGTGCTACTTACAAGACAGAGGCGTGAGACTACACTACGCCAAAACGCAGCTAAACGGTTCGAAAAAAGATGGTACGGCAGTTTGCCTTGCGCTCGACTTTCCGATCGTTCCGCTTCTCCCTCTATTTCCGTAGTAGATTATAGACACATAAAGACATTGTGCGCGAGTTGGCTTCACCCAGCTCCACCCTATTAAAATATGCAAGAGGATTATTTCCATCTCTCAGACTGAGACTCAGAGTAATTCGAATAGGTATTAGGTACTCGCCCTATCTATGCTATCTCGACGCTCGATTCCAGGGCAGGTACAAATTTTTTGCCGATTTTTACATGTCTCCTGTCTTGTTTCTGTACTATAAAGTTCATAAACGGGCCAATCAACTATTTTGCCGACACTTTGGGCGTCTCCTGCGTTACCAATCGTACTTCCAACAAGATATTTCACGGTTTAATAGGTTTAACTTACGTTGGATGGCATGTATTCAATTCATGTACCTACACCATCTATTAAATTACGGGAAAAACATGTTTACTTACAAAAATCTGCAATTGTTTGAAAAATGTCGCGGACAGGTTAGTGTCGGTAAAAAAGTTGATTGGCCCATACACCTAGTTAGTAAAAGTTTTAGTTTTTGATATTACCAATAAACTGGCATATTTTTAAGATTTATATTGGCCCAATAAGTTTTAGCGCATTTTATTTCCCGCAAGAGCTATCTTTACTCAAATAATCGACAGTAGAAAATTTAAAAATAAAGTTTGCTACTTTTTTTTCACAATCTCGTTAATAACTATTACATGTGATGCTTATTTGAGAACACATTAGAAATCTGTTCAACAATTAACGAAAAAAAACACAGTCAGAAATTTGAACAAATACGAGTACAATCTATAATTAATTACCTGTGTCAAATGCTTGGTTTGGTGTATTTCAGTTTGATTTCAGTGTTGTCAAGATAAATTCAAATTCGATGCGATAAAAACTTTCCGCCATGTATGAAATAGTAGAGATAGGCATCTGATTTCAAATCACGCCCGAAACGATATCAGAATACGCTATTTTGCTTTTTGAAGAAAACAAATCATTTTGCATAATCAATTAACACTTAAAACGCTAACTTTGGGTTCCAGTTCGTGACGCGCATGCAAATTAGTCAAATAACATTGCATAATAGTGGTTTTGAAGTATAAATCAATAATAAATAGGTCCATACTTTTATCTTATCCCACTAATTAAATGCGAAAGTTTGTAAGTCTGTTTGTTTGTTTGTTACTTCGTCACGTCTAAACCGCTGAACCGATTTAGATGAAATTCGGTATACAGATAGTTTGAGTCCCGGGGAAGGACATAGGATAGTTTTTATCCCGGAAAATTTTATAGTTCCAACGGGATAGTGAAAACCGGATTCTACGCGGACGGAGTCGCGGGTAACAGGCTAATAGATAAATGTAATAAGGAGATAAAGTTAGTTTGCTTGTATGTTTGTTTTTATATGTTTAGGAGAATACTGATAGGGATCTGGAACTACTAAACCGAATTAAAAAAAAATCTCGAATGGAGACCGTGGATCGGCTTGCGCAGAGCGTAGGACGTCCACCAACGAGGTTCACGGTGGATGCAGACCACTTCCAACCCAGCAATTGGGAGTATATGGGGAGGCCTATGTCCAACAGTGGATACCTAAGGCTGACATGATGATGACGATGATGAAATGCTTGGAAACCCGCATGCATATTTACTAGTAATTTACTATTACCAAACTTCACATCTTTAACTACAGATTCGGCGTGTTCGAGCAGGCTAAATTGTACATGATAACTGAGGATGGCACGCTCAGCACCACGGGCAAGTTAGGGTGCGGGCTGGCGGCCGGAGTGGCCGAGGCGGTGTTCGCCGTCACCCCCATGGAGACTGTCAAGGTCAAGTTCATCAACGACATGCGTATGGAGAAGCCGAGGTTCCGCGGCTTTTTCCACGGTGTGAGGACCATCGTGCGCGAGGAGGGTGAGTGAAACTCCTGAAGGTTCCCATTTTGTTCCAGCCATTGAAAGCCTTTAGTAATAAATCTAAGAAAAGACCAGACTCGGTAGTAATGGTGACTTACTCATCAATGCCAAACATAAAACCTTTGGCCCTAGAACGCTGATTTCACGGGTGTTGTTTTTGTGACGTAAACAAGTGGAAGTCCGTCATTTTTGAAGCTACATAGAAGCATAAAACTGTTTTTATTCCCTGTTCTGTGTGTCTGTCTGTGGCACCGTAGCTCTTAGACGGGTGGACCGATTTGAATGCAGTTTTTTTTTTATTTGAAATACGGTTTTCTAGCGATGGTTCTTAGACATTTTTCATCAAAATCGATTCAGCCATTTTTGAGATATTGAACTTTGAAGTGACAAAGTCGGGGGTTTTTCCAAGTTTTTGTTGGTTAGGCTAGGTTATAACTTATAAGCTAACAGGTTCAGGATATAATCGACGTCTCTCCGAGCGGCAGCAAGGAATATAGTCCCATAAGGTCACATACGGTTAAATGGGTCAATCAACTTTTTAGTATAGTTTGTTGCCATGGTAACGTCTCCTGAGTCACCTATATATGTATGATTTTATTGGGTAAGTTGTGACAGTTTTACCAGTTTTAGTGGTTCCTTCGTGGCTCATCTCTTAAGCGTGCTAATAGTATAAATTGCAATCATTTTTCTAACAAAAAGTGTTCATCACTGATGTCTCCTGCCTGATGTACGGGACTGAATAACAACACGAAAAAGTTTATTGACCCAAATAACTCCTTGTATCAGTATGTAATAAATGAATAATAAATAAAAACCACTGGACTACGTCGTATATCACACATGTATCAGTGTTGTCTTCATGAGATCCTTGGAAATCGTTTACAGGCGTGGGCGGCGTATACAAGGGCGTGACGGCAACAATCATGAAGCAGGGCAGCAACCAGGCCATCCGGTTCTTCGTGGTGGAGTCGCTCCGCGACTGGTACAAGGGCGGCGACCGCGACAAGCCCGTGCCCAAGTACATCGTGGGGCTGTTCGGCGGTATAGCTGGTACGTACACTGACGTCTCCTCACATAAACGGTCTGGCAGAAAGATGTGTAACAACGATAAAAATTTGCTCGTGAAATTTGTGAACATTTTTGATAGAATGTGTTAGTTAGAGAGAGAGAGATAGATTTATTTATTTATTAGAAATTCATATTATTTAGATTTATTTATTTATTTATTACAAATAGATATTATTTAAGTTACAAATAAATGGAAAGTTACAATCTCAATATTACATCTAATAGGATAATCTTTCTTTATCTGCATTACTTTTGTTTTCCCCCTGTGGTGCTGTGTAATAACGGATATCTGTAGCTTTGCACGGCCGCTACGGCGATCACTGTTTCTAATCAGTCAAACTGTATAATATTGAGGTAGACACAGCTGATAAATGCGATTATGACTGGGAAAGCTTTAGACTGCGTTAGATCATACGTTTAATATTTAACGTATAGGTAAATGTGCGTCGAGGTCATTATTTATTGATAGTTCAATATTTACATGAACTGTTTTCAATTCAAACGTCGCTTAATAAAAGCATGTTTGCGAGATTTTTTAGCTGTTTTTGACATATCATCCACATAGCGAGGAAATGTTAATCCTAAGCGCGCTGATATCGGGTTAGCTTGCGGTTACATCAATCTATCTTTACGAGTTAAGTGTTGTTTGACAGAAGAATCTTCAAAGATAAGGTGGCCTACTAAAATAATTTACCAATTTGGCAGCAGCATTTATAAGCTTATCTTATTATATTTAACTGCAAAAAGTTTTTTTTATCTCATATTCTTTAGAGGCTTTAGTACACTAAATGTGAATATGTCTCCCCTCTCTACGGCTCCCCTCAGATATATACAACACACTACAAATATTACGCTCTCCCTTGCACTGAAACCACGTCTCTAATAAACCTGTAAATCAGCATAGCTTCTTCTGAAAGCGGTCGACTCATAATTACATTTAGGTACACCTCCATTGAACAAGCCCATACCATCCAAAAACCTGTCGCTGATGTCCTTATTCTGATCACATTCCAAAAGAAAATTAATAAGATCTTCAGTCTTATTACATTACAACCTATACACAAAGGTGATTGTACAACTCTCATCAAATTCAAAAAAGCTGAAACATAATTTAAGTTTTTGCCTATATTGTTACAATATTAAAAAGAAGTGGGGATAAAGGAAACCCTGGAGCCAGTCCTAAGTTTGCACATCTTTCCATGATATTACCATCCATAGCAAGAAGTTGGAGTACCCGACCAGACAAGAAGTTCCAAACATATTAGCAGATCTTCCTTCCTACTCCGATACTTTCCAACTTCTTCACCAAAAAAGTTATGTTTACATTATTTATTATAGGCACTTTCAATGTCAAGGAAACAAACCACTACTGGAGCCTTATTAGAAAAGCCTAGTTGAACAGTAGAAACCAATTGTACCAAATTATCCAGGCTAGATCTAGATCTTCTAAACCTAATTGTTACGTAGTGGAAAATTTGATAGGGGCAAGATATTAATGTAATGGGCCTCAAGGAATCAGCTTGACCCTGTGTTGGTATCGGAACTAACCTTATTACTTTCCACTGTGTAGGAACCTCCAGTAAAAACAACAAACAAGTTAATTAAATAAAGTATTTAATTGCGAATTTTGTTTACAATATCACAAATCAAACATCACATAAGGTAGTGTGTGTAAGGGTACCTACTTCTACGCTGCCTCTAGCAAGATCAAAATGTACCCAATAGGCTTAGTGTCAGTTAGCTTAGATTAACAGAAAACATTGGACAATTTGGACATGTGGTATTTTTTCTTTTGTTAAATAACTAAACATAAAATATGGACATAATATATATTGCCGGTTAAAGTTCCGTGTGACGTCACGCCTACTTACACTTTTTATTAAGGAGTGACGTCATGGGCCCTCGACCACAAAACATCTGTTTTGTGCCCCACTCCCAAACTTTGACGCGCTTCTTTCTTTTGACGATATTTTCAATGTAACTGACAAAAATAGTAGTATTTTATCCCAGTAATCTGCCCAACTTAAGATAAACTTATCACACGTATTAAACTGGCAACATTACTTATGAAACGAAGCAATTTGTTTTGTTTTTAATCGTGTCTACGCATCAAATAACCGCTAAGCCAAGTTTACACCTGCAAGAAATTTTTTGCAAGTTGCATTACATTGCGGCGCTCGATTGGCTTCTTAGATTTAATTTAGCGATATAATTCCATTCATCGCCTTTCAGGAGCCGCATCAGTCTTCGGCAACACCCCAATAGACGTGGTCAAGACCCGCATGCAAGGGCTCGAGGCCGCCAAATACAAAAACACTTGGGATTGTTTCATCAAGACGTGGAAGGCTGAAGGGCCTCTGGCATTCTACAAGGGCACGGTGCCTCGCCTCAGTCGAGTAGTCTTCGACGTAGCTATCACGTTCACCATATACGACAGCATTATGGACGCGTTCAACTATGTCTGGAAGTAAGTAAGTGCTTGTAAACGGGTAGATAGTGTTAAGCTAAGTTTACACAAAATTTGAGCCGTTCCACATATGTACATATACTAAGCAAATGAGTTGCGGTAAACTTTCTCGCCCATTGTTTTCTAGTAAACTAACGTTAGGTTACCGTTGATGGTAACTTGAGATACTTAAGTACAGACATGTCACCCGCCGTCCGGTTAGCTTCGTCTTGTATCTGGTAGCACTTTTCTCGGTATTTATAATTACATAATTCATTTGGATACACTTAACTAATGAAGCGTGAGTTATACCAAGTTACTTGAACAACAACCAATGTAAAACCAGTCAACAGATCCTTTTCATTTGACAACTGAGCTACTGTCTAACACGTGGGTGCTCACAATCGCATTCTCCGCCTCTTTCTACCCTCAACATGTACCATGTAGAAGGAAGTGGTGAAAACGATTATGATTCCGAGTTTCCGAGTGTGTTAAACAATAAAATTTAAACCTCTGATTAGGCATTGGTTGACAATGTTAATTTATATGCAACTCAATTTAATGTTCAACGTTCGGCTGCATAGAAGTACCTACTTCGATTTATGAAGTTGATCGATTTAAGTTATACTGAGTCTGTGCAGACATTAAGCCTAGTCAACATGGCTTTACAGTAATAATTTTACCAGGGTTAAGTATGTTTATTACATTCTAATGTTATTTATACTCACATCTATTATCATTATTTCAGCTTTTCTCTTTGTTATCTTCTTTGAATCAATTTATAAACTTTAGTTTTTAATGGTAAGCGGACGCCTGGTGATGATGTACTACAATCTTTATTCACAGACACTACCATGCTAATTTGATTCAGAACGTATATAATTGTGCAATTATATTCTAGAATAAAACCTATTTTATCAAAAATTAAGGCCTATTTCAAATGCACTTTGAAGAATGTGGACGTTAAAGATATTTTGCACGTAGTGCCTTCGTTGTTGAATGTAGAAACTGCCAGTTTTTAAGCTAGAAATATATTATGGTATCGTCACATTTCAAGCAAAATCAAAATATACCCGAATTCAAAGACCAGCAACTTGCTTGTTAGTAAGATTCGCTATTGAAGACGTGTAATTAATGAATGAGTTAATTAGTCTCAATACGCCGATTGTATATCGCTTACTAATTAAAAAATAAAATGGCAGATTTGCTGAATTTTCGTGTCTTGTGCTTAGATCATACTGTGTCTGGAATGGCCATGTAATACTGACTCTGAATTCTTAATGAGCTATCATGCCGTCTGTGGTCCCCATACACGTGTTCTTTATGGATACTAAAAGTGCTAAACTAAAATGTATTTCTTATTCGAGTGGATGGTATGACAAATTAGGAAGTTAGGTATAGTCATTATCAGTAGATGTACAAATGTAAGTTAGTTGGCGTGAGCTATTTAAGTGGAAATGTAATCGCGATAAGTGTTAATTTTGTGTAAAAACATCGAAAGTATATTTTTGTAGGCGTATAGGTGTAAATAGTTTACATTTTATGGTGTTGACCGTATTTATTTAGTATCATGACTTTATGCAGGGTTTCTTGTTTCATGTATCTTTGTTGTGTTTTGTAATTTATGTACACAGTTTTGATTTTATGAAAATCACGTTTCGTTTTTATTACGTTTAAATTTAAAAATTCTACAGAGTATTGTTTTTTATTGCAAACAAAAGCTTAATATGTAATATTTAGTTTGCTTACTGTTCTAATATTTATCTTTCCAGACAAATTGTTTTTAATTGAGATAAATAGGAATCTTTGTTTTGATGTTTTAAATAACTACAGGGTGGTTGAACTAAGCCAGAACAATGACATTTATTTTATGACGTTTTGTTAGATTGTTAAAAGGGTGATCTTACATGAAAGCCAAAAAAACTGTACTCGAACTATTTACTTTTTGTTTTTCAATTTGCGCTAAATGAAATAGAAAAATAAATATGAGTGCTAAGATTTTTTTAGAAATTGTACACTATATTTTTAAGTAATACCCTAAGCTGTCGATTTACTTATGTTTATGATAGTGCATTTTACATTTTTACTCCTGTTTTATAGATCCTAAGATCTCTTGTGCGCTAAAATAACAAATTTTTCCTGAAATTAAAAAATATTTGATTACCTATTGATTGAACTCCTCAAGAGATCTTTTTGGACATTCCATAAACTAACTCCATATTCCACAGCTACCTGTTTCTATTTTTTTTTTCGATATACTATCTTTATTTTTTTCATATGTTGACATTATGCTATTATTTATTTTTATTCGTTTTTCATTAAAGAAAACATACCTAAGGCCAGTGTATTATTTAATTAATGACGTTACCGTACTCGTGGGGGGGGGGATAATTTCGACGTATCCACAAACGACTATACTTACTTAGTTTGGATAGGTATTTAACGTAATGTAAACAAAATTCAATATTTGCTTATTTTTTTTATTTATTATTTGCTAAGAACCCTAACGACATCTTTGTTTCTTGGAATCACAATGTAATTGAGCAACTGCGTCAACGTCATAGTGATATAATTAAAACTATATTTCTTGCCAACTGGTTCAGAAATGTATTTAATGGTGAAATAATAGATAAAACAATTTCTTTACTTAAAGCACAGCCAAAATTTACAAGCAAGCACATATGTATATACTACTATGTATGATATAAAAATAATATAATTGTTTACAATCAACTACAACTGTATGCTTACCTAATTGTGACCCTAAAGGCGCCTGGCGCTACCAAATACCCATAATCCATCAATTAAACGTCTTTTTGATTATCTTATTTTTTTTTGTGCCATATGGCTATCTATCTACAATAGACCGCTTAAATGAAAAGAATAAGGGGCACCATGGTTTTCAGTATTTATCTAATTTGCACCTCTTATACCTCTCTGTTTCTACCAGATATGTGCGAGGAATGTATTTTTCATGAACCAATAGAAACCCTTAATTTACCTATCCTCGTTCCGCTCAGCTGTATCCACTAGTGCTGTGCGAAGATTGGTAAATGAAGCGTTTCTATTCGTTCTTGAAAAACACATTCCAAGCAACACATCCTCGCATATCTCTGGTGGAAACGTAACCTTAATTTGTATTTTATGCTCAACAAAACCCAAGTTAGGAAGTAATTATATTTTTCGACCTCTTTGCTCCCACCAATTTTCCTACATTATTACTGGAGTCAAAACGGGTAATTCTTGAGCTTAGCGAAGCCGGTCGCGGGCACGCAGCGGTGGTCGATGTTGTAAGAGTCCACGACGTCCATTTCGGCCGGCGTCAGCTCGAACGAGAAGATGTCCAGGTTCTCGGCTAAGCGGGACGGCGTGAAGGACTTTGGGATCACTGGGATGCTCCGTTGCACCTTAGATTTAATTCGAAAAATTAATTAAACAAAACATTCCATCAATAACTTAAAAAAAATAAGAAATCGGAAGGTATTAAAAGAAAAAACAAGTCTAGCCTCGTCTAGAACTCTGTTATGTAACTATGTAACTTAAAGTTCAACAATCGGGACTCATTCAAAATCGTGACCAGCTCTAAAATACTGTTGTGAGTTTAATATTTTCGTAAAAATAGTACTTAGTTAAAATTATTATAACATTATATTTAGAATGAGCTAATAACTAAACTTATTACAAACTAAGACATAAACTAATATAAAAATCACCACCCTGCGTAGTACCCGGCTGAAAAGTGCCCATAATCCCAGCTGCATTTTTCCAGGTACATTAAATACTAATCAGGTAAGTTTAATACTAACCAGGTAAATTAAATACTAATCAGGTAAGTTTAATACTAACCAGGTTAATTAAATACTAACCAGGTAAATTAAATACTAACCAGGTTAATTAAATACTAACCAGGTTAATTAAATACTAACCAGGTAAATTAAATACTAACCAGGTAAATTAAATACTAACCAGGTTAATTAAATACTAACCAGGTAAATTAAATACTAACCAGGTTAATTAAATACTAACCAGGTTAATTAAATACTAACCAGGTAAATTAAATACTAACCAGGTTAATTAAATACTAACCAGGTACATTAAATACTTACCAGGTAAATTAAATACTAACCAGGTACCGCAAGACAACTTGCGCCCGCGTCTTGCCGTGCTGCTCGGCGACGCGCCCCAAAGCAGCGTCCGTCTTGAGCGCGTCCTTCAAAGTCAAACGCAAAATAGCTTCATCAATATAAGCCATAAAAAATATAGTTCAGGAAATATGAATTGGTTATTTGTTATGTACCTACTTAATTAAGCTATTTTATTATATTTATCATATTTCCTGGACTACACAGTTCATCATCATCATCGGCCAATCTTGATGTCCACTACTGGACATAGGCCTCTCCAATTGCACGCCACTGAGCACGATCCTTGGCCACTCTCATCCAGTTACTGCCAGCCACCTTGCGAAGATTATCGCTCCACCTAGTCTGAAAGCGTCCCACGCCACGCTAGCCGATTAGCGGTCTCCACTCAAGAACTCGTTTACCCCAGCGGTTATCGGTTCTTCGGCTGATAGGGCTGGCCTACTGCCACTTGTGGCTTAGCCGGTGAGCTATGTCGATGACTTTAGTTCTCTGTCGGATCTCCTCGTTCCGAATTCGATCCTTCAGAGAAACTCCGAGCATAGCCCTTTCCATAGCTCGCTGAGCGACTAACACAAAATTGACACAATTTAACGCATGCATAAATAACTGATACGACTATATCTCTAGGGCCCGGCCGGTGGGACGTGTCAGACGCTCCGCTGTGACATTATACATGTTAATGCAGGTGACTGTACTGAAGTATCAACATTGAAAATAGTTTACATGAATATATAAGTTGGATGAAAATGTAAGCGAAGTTCAAGCAAAAAAAAGTGGGTACTTAGACAGTTAGCAAAAATACTTAACACAAACACAACAAAAACTTATTTCATACTAGCTTTTGCCCGCGGCTCCGCCTGCGTGGTATTCGGTTATCGCGCGCTGTTCTCTCGGGAACTGTGCATTTTTCCGGGATAAGAAGTAGGCTATGTCACTCTCGGGCCCATAAACTATCTCTATGCCAAAAATCACGTCGATCCGTCGCTCCGTTACGGCGTGAAAGACGGACAAACATACACACAAACACACTTTTGCATTTATAATATTAGTATGGATGTCAAATGTTCAAAATGATTTTATGAGACAAAATGAAACGGTGAATTGTTTTTTATCAAACAGCTGGTAAACGAGCAGGCGGGTCACCTAATGGTAAGTGATCGCCGCCCATGGACACCTACAACATTATTAGGAGTGCGGGTGCGTTGCCGGCCTTGCAATAGGCGATAGAGTCGCCTTTTGAAGAAACCCTAATCATGAAAAAGCCCTAGCAGTGAGTCCATTCCGTATTTTACATGTTTCAGATTGTTATTTGTTTTTTTTTTGATTGAGTCGCCTTCAGGGCCAAACACACTAGGTCCTTGCTTTTAGATTTTTTTAATTTTATATGCGGGTTTATTTGCTACCTTGTCCTGGAACTCTGGTCTTGCGTCGGACAGCAGCCCCAGCGGCGTGTAGGCGGCACACACGACGCCGCGCTGCCGGCACCACGCCACCAGCTTGTGCTGCGTCAGCGTCGGGTTCACCTGCACACACACACACACACACGCTAGCGCAAACCATTGTATATAATCGCTTAGTAAAAAAAGAACAAAAGCTTCAAAAAGAGGGAAGTTCTCACTTCATTCTAAATTTATACATATTTTTGGGCTTGGGAGTTACTGTCATTATCATCATGATTATATCAACAGTAAGACGACTACTGTTAGACACGTGCAGATATAGCAATAGACCTTTAGTTGCTTCGGTTGGAAGCAGCCTGTTTCCATTGGGAACCCGCTTTAACCAGATCATCTATCTCGTTGATGGATGATCAGCGGCGCAGTCATGAGTTGCCTGTGCCTAATCTTAAATTCATGATGAGTGCAACGTAGAGCATCTAATATCGGACCTTTTTTCCAATACCGGTATTTTTTCGATACCGAAAATTCAAATACCGGTTTTCCGGTATTTCGATATTTTTTCGATATTCGTATTATTAAAGTAAAATAAATGATTTTCCCGCAACAAAACTTTCCGGTACCGACAATCTTAAGTAGCTAAGATTATTTCAATTATGTCTTAAACTTTATTCGTGTTAAAGGCTTAACAATCAAAAATGTATCACTCCGATAAACTAATGTTTATTGATTCGGTCGAACGTTGGCGGTGCTTGAAGCTCTGGTATATCGAATGGAGGTATATCGAAGTGTTGAAGTGTCTGTATAAAATCGCCACTATGTCATTCCGAGTAGATACAGGAACAGACTTCGAAGGCGGTTCCCTTGAAAAGAGGCGTAGCGTAAGCCAGGGAGATGGCATATCTCCGAAACTGCAGGGCTACTACGAAACTCGAAACTCGAAGTTTGTGTCGTGCGGTCCCTCTGACACTTATACTATTTAATACGAGAGCCGAACCTCGAATTTCGAGATTCGTAGTAGCACTGCTGTTTGCTGCCGCTTTAGAAGACGCC
The DNA here is from genome assembly GCF_025370935.1 of Choristoneura fumiferana. Lineage (NCBI taxonomy): Eukaryota > Metazoa > Arthropoda > Insecta > Lepidoptera > Tortricidae > Choristoneura > Choristoneura fumiferana. Next base: position 12,926,501 of record NC_133480.1, read on the forward strand.
TTCAAACTTCTGGAATGGAAAGGACAAGGCATCAATATGAACGGCGAATAATACGAGTACATCACTCAACTTCGGTTTGCCGATGATATCGTGGTCATGGCAAAGTCGATGGAAGAACTAAGCACGATGCTCGAAGGCCTCAATCGAGTCTTCCAACGGGTACCTAGGCCTCAAAATAAACATGGACAAGACGAAGGTCATGTCGAATGTCCATGTGGTGTCGTGTGGTGTGTTGGTTGAGAATTTGATTCTTGAAGTTGTTGACGCGTATGTATACCTGGGACAAACCGCAATTAGATAGGTCCAACTTCGAGAAGAAGGTCAATCGTCAAATCCAACTCAGATGGGCAGCGTTTGGGAAACACGGAAATGACTTTTCGTCCAAAATTCCTCAGTAGGTACCTTAAGACGAAAGTCTTTAACCAATGTGTGATACCAGTGATGATGATGACATATATATCCGAGACGTTGTGATTACTATAAGTAGGCCATATGTTTAAATAGGCTCAGAGTTGCTCAAAGAACTATTGAAAGAGCTATGCTTGGTGTTTCTCTACGGGATCGAATCAGAAATGCGGAGACACGTAGAAAAACAAGGGTCACCGACATACAGTACACTGTACTGAGTACAGGGCCCTCTTTCACCTATTAGAGGCCCTGGGCACAACATGCTGCATTCGGTAAGCCTGATTTTCAGGCGAGAGTAGAGTACCTAGGTTATCGTTTGGTAATGGAGGAGAGACTAGGGGGCCCCAAACCATCGCGGGGCCCTGGGCGCTTGCCCAGTGTGCCCAGTGGGGAAGAGAGGCCTGCCGACATAGCCAAGCGAATTAGCTCTTTGAAGTGGCAATGGAGGACGTATAGTACAGAGAAAAGATGTCCGTTGGGGCCGAAAGATTCTCGATGTAGAACTGCGGATCGGCAAGCGCAGCGTAGGACGTCCACCAACGAGATGGACGGATGACCTGGTTAAAGTCGCAGGTTCACGGTAGATAGGTAGGAACACACTACTAAAACGCGACGCCATGCTACGCCACCTGACCCTTGTCAGTAGTACTAATAAATCCCATGCATTTACTATATGGCCAGGTGCAGATATAAGACACGGCACGTGATGACACGCGGTTTTGTCATAGGTACCTATCAAGGTATCGTTGGTAATCTTTATAAATCGTAGATCCTAATTTAATTTACTTTAAATAATACTATTAATAAAATAAGTAATTAATTTGTGAGTTTTGAGAGTGTTGAGAGTACAATACTCTATTAAAAAACCAAATAAATATTATTTAGAGATTAATATCGAAAATATCGAAATACCGGTATTATACGATTTCAATATCGGTTGTGTTAATATCGGAATTTTGGTCCGATATTCCGGTTTTTCGATATTATCGAATACCGGTATTCATGCTCTAAGTGCAAGCTTATCGGTAAAATAGCCTCCTGAGTTCCACGGTCCTCACTTCAGGACATAATTATTTTTTTTTACTTGATATGTTTGGTTCAAATTGTGTAAACAGAAATTTTACGTCGGATCTCAGGAGGATAGGTTAACATAATAAACCAGAGGGCCTACTGCAAAATTCGAGCTCAAACTCACATTTATTGACATAAAAACACACGTAACAAAAATACAGTAAACCCATCCCATCCCCCCAGCCTATATACGTCCCACTGCTGGGCACAGGCCTCCTCTCTGAACAAGCCATAGTTCCCACGCCGGCCCAGTGCACCATTTAATTGCTCCGAAGGTTTGTGCAGATTCCTCACGATGTTTCCCTTCATCGCAACAGTAAAAAACATGAATCGAAACCCGAAGTTCGTATCATACCGTACCTCTCACACTCAGTGCCGGTTTTAGCACTTCTAGCGCGTTACAGGGCGCCCCCAACTTTTGGGAATTTTCTAGAAGGTATAGGCTTCAGGCGCCCCTTTAAGTCCGGCGCCCGGCGGTCGACCCACCGCGCCCTATCCTAACGCCGCTACTGTCACTCTCGCTCGTATTAAATACCTAGTATAACCGTCAGAGGAACGGAACAACACGAACTTTTGATTATTTTCGAATTTCCGTCAGTTAAAATTAATCAATGGGTGGTGAAACAGCCCCTTATAGACTTATCTCATAAGAGTGAGTATTCTACCTATGTCTAAAAATCAGCAGTGCAGAGCAAATGTTCCGGATCAGTCAAGACAGGGATAGATTTTCAGAGCTAACGGCCAACCTGCAGTATGGCAGTGGTAAATGGCACTTTAAGAAGAATAATATCTAACACGTAATTTTGTAGCTTCTCGTACCTAAGGGCGCCAGAGTCATGATTCGCCCGGGGCGTCTAGAATAGTCTAGATGGTTAAAACCGGGCCATATAGCAGCCAGACTTTCATAAGCAAACCTTTAACCATTTTTATGTAAATCAACACCAACCTCGACTTGGTTGACGACGGGCGGCGCCGCGGCGGCGTCCAACAGAAGTTGCAGCTGTTCCTCATTGTAGTTGGAGACGCCGAGCCCCCGCGCCAGCCCGAGCCGCGCCGCCTCCTCCATGCCGCGCCACGTCTCTCTGAAGTCTATGCCCGTGTCCTGGCCGGAGGCCTACGGAAGTATCACAGTAACGTTTATAAGACTAGAAAATGAAATCATCATCATCATCATCATCAGGGGTTTCTCTGCGGGATAGAATCAGAAATGATGATATCCGCAGTAGAACTAAGGTTACCGACATAGCCCGAAGAATTGCGAAACTGAAGTGGCAATGGGCGGGGCACATTGCTCGCAGGACTGACGGCCGATGGGGTCAAAAGGTTCTCGAATGGCGTCCGCGGACCGGGAGACGAGCTGTCGGTAGGCCTCCAACAAGATGGAGCGACGACCTGGTTAAGATCGCGGTGGATGCGAAAAGCACAAGACCGGTCTGAGTGGAGAGCCTTGGGGGAGGCCTATGTCCAGCAGTGGACGTCTCTCGGCTGAGAAAATGAAATGAACTAAAACAATTACTTTGTCACCCGTCGCGCCGCCGCCGCCGCGATATCCGCCGTGCGGTAGATGATCTAAAATTATGTATCTTATTAGACACGCTGCCATGTTTAGGGTTAAGCGTTTCTTTTTTCTCGCACATGCAATTTATGGAACAGATAGGCGGCTGAGGTTTTTACAGCACACTACAATATGGCTACCTTCAAAAAGCGAGTGTACCATTTCTTGCAAGGCTGGCAACGCATCTGCAGCCCTGATGGTGCTGCGACGCCGATGTCTATGAGCGATGGTAATCTAATCACAAAACATCAGGTGAACCGTCTGCTCATCAGCCAGCTATTACATAAAAAAAGACCTTATGATAGCTATGTTTACATACAAGAAATGTTGTGTGTTCATGTAGTTCCTCCACCTTCACACTGCAAGAACACACAGTACACACCAATCGCACAATTGTAGTTTAGATAAGACAACAATGCAAGTACAGTTAACATAAAGCACAGTCAGCAAAAAAGTTGGTATAAAAAAATGTAACAAAATCTTTTTTTTTATTAGTTTGTGACTTACATCTACGGAGACAGGCCAGTGCACAAAGTATAAGTCCACATACTCGAGCCCGAGCCTCGCCAACGACGCGCGCAGTGCCGGCACCACCGCCGCCTCCGCGTGGTTGTCATTCCACAACTACAACACGTAAAAGCTTAATTAAGAACTTGAATATTTAAGATGTTATCAGCGACAACAAGTATAGCAAAATAACAAATAGAGTAGAGTTAGTGACTTTGAGGATAAACAACTAACTTTGAGGATATTCACGTAAAATAGGTGTACTAAGTCGTCGAGTTGCGGAAAACAGCTCGCTTCTACCTATTATACCTATACTTACTCTGAGCAGATGCATACAAACACATGCCTAACTCATGCTTCTCTCTAGAAAATGTTTACTCCACTCCACTGTTGTCTTCTGATGATCATGACAGTGGTACAATCAATACAGCCTTCACATACCAAACTCCTTATTTTGTTTGTATAGAATAATATTACTCTTTTCTTACCCATACATATGTATCCATATATGTACTGTGGTTTAGCGTGCCTCCTGACAAAGGACTCCGTTAACGATTTCCACTGTTTTCTATCCTTTGCAACTATTCTCAAGTTGCAACCTACTCTTAATTTATAGTTCAACCACCTGTCTTTTGCATTGTTTACATCTATGATGTTTTCTGTTTCTAGCTTACTATTTTGTCACAATTTTGGTCCATTTAACACAATGACTACATAGCATATTATGGTCCATCCATATTCACTTAATTTGGTCTACCTTAGTGTGAATATCTAAGGGAGCTCATAAAGGTAAGAGCGTAACCCTGTAGAAAATATTTCAACTGCAATTAATCATGAATCATTTAAAACGCTCATACCTTAGTTGTAACGAAGAGGTCTTCCCGTGTAACTAAGCCCCTTTTGATGGCATTGGCAATGCCTTCACCAACCTCTACCTCATTGTTGTACGAGGAAGCTGTGTCGATGTGGCGGTATCCAATCTCGATGGCACTCTCCACTGCTTGTCGGTACTGGCCAGGTTCAGCTTTACGCTTTATTATAAAAAAAGGTTGTCATATTTTTTTTTTATTTCATTGTAATATAACTGCCAAGTAGGTGTTGCCTTATTATTTTTAGACCATGGGTGGTCCAAGTGGGTTTCTTGTGAAGAATTGTTTTTTGAAACTACTGATCAGGTAATTGGTTTATCGCACAGAACTAAGACTGACTTTGACTTTTGAGTCTAATGAATTTAGCATAGTTAAAATATCTAAATATTTCCAATTTTTATAATTAAAAATCACACTCAATGGTTATTAACACTGTGATATGGGCACCAGTTCTCAATAAGATTTTCATTTTGTTTTACTGTGTGCAGCATTGTGCTACAGCAATAAACTTTGTTAGAAAATAATATAAATAAAAAAAATCTGATTAAAATTATAACCTCTTACTTAATTATCTCTGACTGATGCAATATAAAACTCATTTATCTTTATTTATTGTTCCAGTAACACCAATATAGGTACTATACCTTAGGCAGACAAAAAATAAAAGGAAAATAGTTAATAAGTACACAAAACTTAAATAAAAATGTTTCGGCAACATTTATATTGCTGTGTGCATTATACTTTTCTATATCTAATTAGTTTTAAAGTATCTTACCGCGTAAGTGCCGAGTCCGACCACCGGCATAGTCTGCCCATTGGATAATTGAATTCTTGGAACTTCTATAACCATGTTGTGCCTTCTTATTTAAGTACTGTATAAGTCCTCTATTTCCTTAGGAAGGTTAATTTAAACAAGACTGAATTTAAAAGATTATAAAAACACTTGAATTAGCTCAAGGTTAACTGGTACCTAATTAAATATTTACCCCCTGTAAATCGAATATTTCGGAAACAAGTATTTAAAAAAAAAACAAAGGAAAAATAGGCTTCTAATTTTCTTCAGAAAATGGGAAATTTGAAACAATTAGCATTTGGTTGTCAAAACAAAACAGTGAACCTAAACGAAACGAGCAAATAATAAAAACGCAGACGCAGTCGGATCAGATTATAAAACCGATGTAGTGACGATGAGGTCCAACACTACGCTTAAAAAAAAGTGCTGTCATTTAAACGTCACTGTCAAAATTTAACAACAATCGTACCAAAGTATATAATCACTACGAGCAAAACATGGAATCGCAAGGTTAATTTTGCAAATTTAATTAAAATCGAACATAGAAAATACACCTCTGTGAGCCGTATTTGATATTAATAATGTCTTCCATAAAAAAATATAGTGAAAGTGAGCAGGCTGTATTCAAATTTTTAGAAGCAAACGTTCCCAAATCAGACAAAGTCAACATTGAATCAGAGTTAAAGAAAGACTTCCTACTTGCAAAAAAGAAGAGCAAACAAGGGAAGAAAAAGAAAACCAGCACAAAGAAAATCAGGACCTTGACGAGAAAAGACAAAAAAGCCTTGGGTTTTTATGAAATACCCAGAAATAGCGTTAAATATGAAGATTTGCTTGCAATGCACGAAATGTGGATACAATACGCAAGCCAAATGTTAGAACTTCACAAGCCACTACCGGATACTAACAGTAAAAGTTGGGAACAGTTTACCCAAACTCTTTATAAATCAGACTTTCATGGAAGTTACCTCAGTGTTGTTCGCTCCAAATGTCCAAGCTATGTTGGTAAAAGTGGAATTTGTATAATGGATACGAAAAACACATTTAAGTTACTGTCAAAAGATAGTGTGGTGACTACTGTGCCTAAGTTTAGTTCTGTTTTTGAAATGCGGATCAAGAATGTGGCAGTGACTTTGTTTGGCAAACACTTGTGTGTGCGGCCCGCGGAAAGGTCTACCAAAAAAGTGAAAAGTCAATTGCACCCTGACTTAATATGAAGGTTCTCATTTGAAATTTATTTTACCCTCAAAATACCTTGTGTACTTTAAAAGTACAAATCAATTGTAAGCATAACTGTCAAATGTACTGTGCAGAGTACAAATATTTTAATGAAATGAAGATTTTTAAATTCATTGAACTAATATCCAAAATCACAAGACTAGGAATCCTTAACCATTGACGTATCTAGGGTATTTCTCAGGGGGGGCCTGGCCTGAATTTTTGTGTGAAAATATCAGTAATATAGAACTTTGAGTCGGTAGCCCAACATCCTGGGGTGGGCACTAGACCATACTGGGGTGGGCAAGGCCCACTGGGCCCCGCTCTATATACGCCTATGTCCTTAACTCAGCCTCAGCATTGTATGTTAAAAAAGTCAGCACTTATGAGAAAGTCTAAAACATGTCAGATACTAAGCTATAATGTACCATCAGCCAAATATGTGGTCTCCCACCCTAAAGTTGATAATCTTTTGCATGTCATAAAAATTAAATAATAATGCCAAAAGATGTGTCTGTCAACTTGAAAGTTAGACTTTAGCGACATATTCTTTTGATAGGAACTTGTTGAAAAATTGATAGACCACTTTTTTAGCTGATAGTACATTATCAGTCCATTAGGAGACCCACTTGCTTGTTTGCCACCCAGTCAAATAAAAATAAAAAGATCAGTATATTGTACCAAAATGTATTCATTACACTCATTGCTGTCATAATGATGAGTGCACAATTTCTACTATGTATTCTTTAATGGAAAAGTTTTGAATAAAACCTTTAATTATATCATAATCATTTATTTTAATACATATATTGAACATTAATAATCAAACTTATATTATTTACCTTTAAAACCCATGAAACTAAACTGATTGATTATAAAACTAATTAGCAAGAAACTACAACAGGCTCAATTCAAGCATTACTATTAATGAATGCCCCATATCGTCAATGATACTGCAATACAGCGTAACTAGCATATTCCATAAGGTGGTATAATTTTCACTGTCAGTACTGTTAGTGCAGTGAAAATTATACCTTATGGAAAATGCTGGTTACGCTGTATTGCAATATCATCAACAATATACTTTATATTCCAGTAAACACTGTTTAACTATTGAATAAATGTTAAAGAAACAAAAGGTCAAGGCTTACATATACCTAAGGATTAATTATGTTAGCTATGACCTCATTATTATAATATTATGTTTAAAAGAAAATACAAATTAACAATCAAAAATTAATCTAATTTCTTTTATCCTATACAAAGCAAAATTTATGAAAAATGTTTCCTAGTCCTAAAACAGTCTCAAATTATATATAAACCACTAAATACCATGCATTTTAAAGGGTGCACATAGAAGAAAACTTTGGCTTTAACATTTTTTTACTTTTACATGAAAGTGTGCAGGACACTTAACAAGTAACATATGGAAAATTTGGTTAAACTAAAAATTTTATACACTTTGGGAACAGTATGGTTTCCTGTAAATATAATGTTTTATCTCTTGTATGTCCAGACACAAACATGCTAAGTTTAAGGCCATTTTTTTTATTAAAATCTAAAAAAAAGTTTTAAACAAATACAACTTGCATGCAGTTTTTTTTTACTTCTGACTGAGACTGAGAGGTTAATACATAAAATACATTAGCCATCTAACTACACACATTTGTGCTACTATGAATGAAGTTGGGTATACTTGTAAAGACAAATTTTTTACACAACGGTGATGACAGTCTAGCCAGTCTAGGTTGTACTGGAGTAAGAACTGTGTGAAAAAACTGTTTAAAAAGAATTAATGATCAAGTTTCTGTGTTGGAAATAGGGAAAATTAATCATGAGCAAGTAGAATTTATGATAACTATTTGATTGATAAAAGTAATGCCTCAATTTGATACATTCCACAAATGTGAAGTATCATAACAATAGAAACAGTTAATTATACTATTCCACTTAAAAATAAGACATATTGACTTATCATGCTTACTTAAAAGTTAACACATACAACAGTATAAAACCAATCCTTTGGTGTCCACAATGGCTACTCTATTGTGATTGCAACATAGTCAACCTTAACAGTCTAGATATGGATTTAGAACCATGTTAATGACAAAGTTTATATTATGTTACCACCACATGGTTGCCAAGACCATAAACCTTAAAGCATCAGATATATTCAGGCAACCCATTTGCAATAAAAAAACATAAGTACTTATACAGAAACTTTGTCATTCATTATCAAGCAACAGATATATAACCATTGGTTGGGTCGGCTAAGCTCAGACTGATACTATCGCTTCGTAGGCTATCGCAGACTATACCAAATTGTTGATTGTTACCCAACATATATGGGATTAACAGATTTATAACTGTTGTACAATCTGTACAGCAATTCAGTGGAACAAAATAGTCCTCAAACAAAATAACTGCAGTCAACTACGTGCAAAATTGTTGGAGGACAAGAAAAGAATTGAAATCCATCTACATAAGATGGAAAAACTTCGCCTCCAAGGGTATATTTGAAGTGCTAGCTTAGAATCTTAAGTGGGAAATTTTCCCGGTTTATTCGATGGATAAAACAAAAACGCCAACGCTACTGCAATAGTGGCGTGAAGTCCAATGTGTGGCGCACACTTTAGACTTTTTCTTCTTCACGTAAACGTCACCGCCCGCGACCTTAAATAACAAGGTTCGCGCCAAATCGCACATGATTGGAAATAATCTTAAACGATATCCCATCATGCTACAATACGGTATTTTTTTTTAATTTATTACATATATTAAAGCTTGACAATGGGTGCTATCGAACAGAAAAAAAATAAGTTACCTTTACATACAACAGAGTAACAACTTTTAACTTACAAAGATCCCACTATCCCACTAATATAATAAATTCGAAAGTTTGTAAGTCTGTTTGTTTGTTACTTCATCACGCATAAACTGCTGAACAGATTTAGATTTAAATTATACAGACAGGTATAAAATTACATAGTTTCCGCGGGATAGTGAAAACCTAATTCTACGCGGACGAAGTCGCGGGTAACGGCTATTTTGAAAATAAATATTAGACAGAGAAAAACATACTTGTTCACACGCAAGCAAGTAGCGCCATACGTACTGCATTGCGAAAAGCGTATAACAGTTATAGGTACCTACAGATTTTTCAAAAAATCACTGAATCCAATTTTCAACCGATTTTTTTTTCTCTTTTCCAAACCTTCATAATAAATGTAGGATATGGCAAATTCAACAGTTGTCAAATACCGTATTGGCGATTATAGAGCCTGAATAAATTTTCTTAATGTCCCTGCACATCCGATGTCCGAATTTTACCAATTGGATTGAAATACGGATGGTATGGTGATAATCATAAATTAAATTTGTATGACCATCTTCCTCTAGTGGTCAAACTGCAAACTGATCAAAACCCAACAGCAGCTGAAACTCGAAGTTTAACGAGGGACATTATGAAAAGAAGCACTATATAGCTACTGTATTTTTTAACCTGCAGTCGTTACGTGCCGTTGTTTAACAATCTGGCGTTGGTAAGACTGCTTCACGTAGCACAAACGCTCACGTATATTTACGCCTTTTTCTAAAGCAAAGCACTTGAAATTCAAGTATCTACAACGTTCTGCCGCTGACCTACCTTTTACTTTAAAGAGTAGATCACGTGACAGGACAAGTAAAACTGGGGAACTTAAAGGTTAACAGAAATCTTTACTTCCTCCGAAATATAATACTTAGTTCTTCCGAATAAAAAACTGGATGTCGTTGACAAGTTTTATCAACTTTATGTATTAACGTAACATAATATATTAGGTTACTTGGGTTTGATTTGTGTTACGAGGATGACGGAAAAATGCCAGTTTCATTCTACAGAAGCTTAGCCGAGGAACACGTTAAGATATGAATTTTCTGTTAACCAATTTAGACCCGTAAACTTGCCTGTACCAAGACCAGGGCTGTCCTAATAAACCCTACGGCTTGTACTTGCAATACATACGCGGTTGAGGGTCAATATTGGAGCGTTTTGGCTGCTCGGTTTAACGTCGTTTCATTACTAATTCCATCCCTCGTTTAGCACAACGGAAGGACAAGTAAGAATTTTTATTTAGCATCGGTATTGTCTTTAATTTTCATAAAAAATTAACCCCGAGCGTCATCTCTTTTAAAAATATCTGCCGGAACGGTACTCGCTACTCGTAATAACAAAAAAACGCCGAATATTTACCCACGCGTATTTACCGGACCGTATTTGGTGCGGACAACCGAGGTCTTTGCTTACACGAAACTGCGGTTACAGTAAGTACGAGCTGTACCTGATAATTCAAACCTTTATGTACCTAATTACCGTAAGGGTTTGAAAGGTCATGCGTTATTATGCATTCCAGGTTGACAAATATGAACTAACTAACCGCACTCTTTACACAAGACCGTGATCCGAGTCTAAGGGTTCGACCATGTTCTAAGGGCCTGGCCACATCACCACGGCGCGGCGTCGTAGCGTGAAACGGCGCGGCACCATCGTGCAGATACGATACAGAGCATTTAATACCTTTGGTCTGCCGTGTGACGGATCTGTCGCGGGCCCCCTCTAATCTAATGTGTACCTAAGAAGGACCCAACTTTCTTCTTTCTTTTTGAATACCTATGGCCTACCAAAGGTTACCGTACCGTAACGGCAACGTACCGCACTCCGGCGCCGCGCCGTTTCAGCAGGACTAATACGAAATTTGATAATCAAAGTACGTGTCGTTCGGTCCCTCTGACACTTATACTATTTAACACGAGAGCGAGAGGGACGGTACGATACGAACTTCGGAGTAGGCGCTCAGGTTACGACGCCGCGCCGTGGTGATGTGGCCAAGCCCAAACGGCCTTAACAATAAGACTTGTTGCAATATATTTGAGCACCTTAGCTACTCCCTTATATTGAAGCCTGACTGTAGTAGATACAATTTTGGAACCTTATTTATAACCCTCTGCTATAATCGCAGAAACATGCAACCAGTACCAAGAGGTTTCTTTTGTTTCTGACAAGATGGTGTAGTGATCAATAACGAGCGCCGTTCAATCAGTATAGTTTTGTACAACAACGTTCTGCTGTTAGCATTGGCGTACCCAGGGGGGTGGAGGCCGAGGAGGGCAGCTGCCTCCCTAGAAATTGTATGCTTTACAATATGTATGTGCATTAACTTTTGAAAAACCTCGCAGGTCGTTTAATGTGTATGACAAATTTGAGCAGTACCTACCTACCTACACATAAAAAACCGTTATAGTTTGCCGGAAATTTATAAAATTGCTTCATCGAATAAGGACGCGTAGATAAGTAGAAATTGCAGTCGAATCATGTCTGGCTGGCCTTAACAAGACCGTCGATCAAGTTGTTCACTTTATGCACAATTCAACCAAACACAGACCCGCAAGCAAAGCGGTCTGACTTAACTGACTAATAATACCGCTGTGCTGGCGCAGACGATTAGCATAGCATATTACGCTGGATGCAAGTGCACAATCAAGCCATTGATGAAAACAACACAAATCGGTGTCGTTTTGCTAACAATGGCTTAATTCCTGCTTGAGAACAAGCGACTAAAGTGGCAAAAATTAACAAGAGGAACTACATGCGAGCTCTTCTAATATTGGGACGGCTTATTAACACTGGCCTTTTTCAACCAACGAAATCAAATGCACAGCCAGCTGTACAGCACAAGATTAGAAGAATCGTCGAGCGTTGAGAGTATACAGTTCTAATAACTGCATTCGTAATTCCCCACAGTTATGTTCCCGTCAAGAAAAGATGCCAAATGACTGCTTTATAATCCCAATTTTAAATACGAGTTACCACCCTAAGGTCATTTGTAGCGCTTAAAACGTCAAAGCCTATTTTCAGTCACAAGTCAATATGACAATCAGCCTTATTGTTTTATTTCTGAAGTTGACTGAACTGTCATTAAAATCGGTAAAGGACTTTCTTGGTCGACTATACCTAGGCAAGATAAGATTATTAATATGTACGTATAAAACTAATTTAGTAAGAATTATTCACAGAGGCGTCGCTAGTCGTACCTAGGCAAGTAGGCAACGTAGGCCACAAACTATGGCCTCGCGACTCAAAAGTATATTTACTTTTTTTGCTCATTTAAAAATCAGCTGTGGAGCGCTATCGTAGGGCATCAAAAAAAAATATTTTTCCCACGACAAAAAGTCCTTCACCGCCACTGCTTATTCTAAATGAAATGTCTCATATATACCTTTACCTACATTTACCCGGCAAGTTTCTTTTCTTGATCAACCTACACCATCTTACCCGAAACCTCAGCGGCGGAATGTATTTAAGACTTGTTGGCATTAATTCTTGGACCCGGTCCCTTGGGTCCTGGCCCCTTGGGTCCTGGCCCCTTGGGCCACGGGCCCTTTGGTTTGGGCCCATTCCCCCTGGTGCGTGAAGCGCTCCTAGAGTGTGCATTTTCGCTATTTGGAGCTGCATTTTCATCCGGTTTAGGCTTCTCATTGACTCTCCTGATTAAATATCTGAAGTTCAGCTTGTCGTTCATAATGAACTGGCCCAGAGTGCCTAGCGGGAGAACGGCGCAGTTGTTCTGTCGGATTATCTCCTCGACTTTGACAGTGTCACTGAAGCAATGTTCGGTGAAGACAATTTTTCTCTGCGGCTCGCGTTTGCTGTTGAGGTGTATTTCGTAGAGGTATTGGTGGGCTTGTTTTTTCGGGCCGATGTGCTGGACGGTCCAGTAGGCCATGCGCTGGATGGTGTCGACCTTGACCGTGATGATGAAGAGGTACTTGTTTTGGGCGGCGAGCAGCAGCCGGCGGTCGCACTGGCGCAGAGACATGTTCTCCAGCTCCACGTCGGCGTCGGCCTGCGGGCCGCAGTCGCACGCCTCCGGGTGCTTCTGCTTGAAGTGCTCCATTATCTGATGCAGATGCCCTGAAGTAGACCAACATGTTGCATAAATATGACATGCAGTTTGAGTGGCATTAAAGCGCCTACGTAACGCCAGTGTTGCCCACATTGGTCATGTCAGGGTCGGATCCCGCCCGACTCTCTAAATCTTATCTTTCGACATAATGCGTTGTGTACAATTTTCGTGGGGTGTACAACATTTTGCGATTGGTGCATTTCGCACCGAAGCGATTTTTTAACAGCTGTTTATTTGCACATACCAGACCAAGAGCACCTTCCGAAGACGGCCCCGAATGGGCACTCCATCAGACGGAAGATGCACTCCTTGACGTGTTCGGCGACGGCCGCGTTGGACAGCTGGTAGACGCAGCCCGCGGCGTGGTTGGGGCACTGCACCTTTGCCTGCGGACCAGACCAGCATTTATTTACTACTGCCCCAAGCCCCAAGCAGGCAAGGAAGGGCAAGGGCAGTCGCACTCGCACACCGCCGCCGCGACGAAAGCGGTGGCGCGCAGTGCGCGTCTTGCAGCACCCTCTCAAAAACTCATTTTACATCATATTTACTTAAGAACTAAAACATACTGTAAAATAAATATTTACAAGAAATGCCTGAACTAGGATTCCCTGTGTTTCAGGCAAATAATTCTAATATATATAGATATATTTTAATCAACATTGAAAAAGAGATGATGGATGATACAACCGTCATAATTGTAAAATAGTTATGACGTCGCTTTTGCCAACTCCATCCATGAAATATTTTGTCTTCAAATAAATATAGAAATGTAGTTTTTTCATAAATTTTGAAAATAATATATAATAGTTTATTTAATAATAGTTAATAATAGTTTATAATAATTTATAGCATAATAGTTTATAACAGTCTAATTTAATTTATAGCATAATGTAACCGTAGTTTTTAAGCTTTAATGCAAGTACGAGTATGTATATCTTACTTTTTAGTTGCCTAATAGAATTAGATAACATTATTATAAATGTGGCTATACCCTACCAGGGTGCATAATATTTTAAGACTTATTAGAATAAGGCCTTATGTATTTTATGTTTTTTGCCAAATAAATAAATAGTAAAAAAATACTAAAATAAATCCCCATGTCCTGGATTTCTCTGCATACCTATACTTACCAATCTGAGTCAGCAACTCATTATAATCTTACTTGCACACAAACAACTATTAACAAGCTTGCACTTCACACTTTAAAATGTTAAAATAAGCAATATTTATAGCGATTTGATAATCATTCGGAACTGTTAACAAACTTTATACATAAACAGAGTAAAAATAAACCAAACATATATACTTAATTGACAAAATTATAATTACTTGCACAAATAACTATTAACAAGCTTGCACTTGCACTTAATTAATAAGCAATATTTAATTATTTGATAATCATTGAACTGTTAACCTTATACATAAACAGAGCATTATTAAACAAAATTATGATATCATATTAATTGCATTAATAAATAAATTGTGATAATTATTGTGTTTTTTCATGCTCTAAAATTAGGTCAATATTACGAGGCGGGAGTAAAGAGAGTACTTTAGTCCCTAGGGAGTAAAAGTAATAAATTTTTTAATTTACTTCGAGTGACTTAGATAAACTCAAACAGTCAGTACTTGCTTAGTTTTTGGCATAAAATAAGATTGTGTGTGGACCATTTTCATGAAGAAAATGTTACGTTCTTAGTCTACGTGGTCTTAGTTCTATGCTTTTTCCGCATAGAAGGTGGCGCCATTCTATTTATTCCAGTTTGTGTATGGACCATTTCGCCGATGCGATTTTGTTATATATGTGTATGGTTGGAAAAAATACTTACCGCGAAAACTTTGAAATTTTCGTAGGGCGTAAATCATAAACGATTAAAATTAATTGATTTTTCTCACAATCGAAGTGAAAAATAGAGTTTTCATCTCGAGACTAAGTCAATAATAAACCCTCGGATAAATAGACACCCTCGCTAAAGCTCGGGTAGCTAACCACCTCGGATATATATTGGCTTATTTTAGTCCCTCGATAAAAATATACTATTTTGGAGTCTTTTTGTATTTTTTATTTAAACTCCAAATTTTGTTACTTTTACGGTCACCCGTAAAATCCATGTCGAAAATACAAAAAAAAGTGACTAAATAAGAAACACACAAGCTGAGATATGTGGTGCATAGGAGAAATTAGTGTCTGTACCCCTGTCCAGTGGTGGTGTAGCGGTATAGCACGCAGCACGGAATGCTGAGGACCTGGGTTCGATTCTCAGCGCTGGTCTCTTTTTCTGGTTTTTCTGTGCTATTTTATTTATCTATGTTTCAATTTGTATTTTTGTATAAAAATATAGTAAAATATAGCATAGGTTGTCGATAAGGCCGCCTATTGCTTATACCTTGTAATTTTCTCTAGGTGTACCTGTTTTCTGTATCGCTACTACTTCTGGTGTACAATAAAGAGTCATTGTATTGTATTGTTGTGTAAAAATACGATGCAGATGCAGAAAATAACAGTAGTATTAGAGACATGAACTAGCGAAAGCAGAATTGGAAGGTATGGGGGGATCAGTTGTCCCTAACTTCAAATGGGGTGGAGGCGCAGACCCCATCAATTTGACTTAGAAAAAGGGGTTACATATAAGAAAAATTATCATAGGAAGCTCTGACCATACAAGATTACTCCCTGAGTCATCAAGTATTTCAGCGGTCCCTGATATGATAACTATAATTAATTAAGATAATTAGTTCATAGTAATTATAAGAGCGTTTATACCTGCTGAGCTGGCAACATTACATTTTTGTTAGTTTTTCTCGATTATTCCATAAAAATTTAGTGAAAAATAAAAATGTGTTCTGATAGAATACTTCTTAATATATAAGTTAATGTGTCTACTCTAATAATTATTTGAGATAAACTTTTATATTCCTTAAAAACGAATTAATGTTTATGACCGGTTTTTAAAGAAAATAAAAGTCTATAACGAATAATTATTGAAGTAGACACATTAACTTATATATTAAGAAGTGTTCTGTCAGACAATATTATTAATTTTCATTCAATTTTTATGGAATAATCGAGAAAAACTAACAAAAATGCAACGTTGCCAGCTCAGCAGGTATAAACACTCTTAAAATAATTAGACATTTAAAAATGACAGAATCAGCTCCATAGTAGGCATATATGCTGAATCAAATTCCTTTTCGACATCATCAAATGATTTTTGTAATCTGTGTTTAAGTATTTTAAGAGTCCGTGTACTTTTCGAAATTATATCTATGTACAGGAACAGTCCGACTAGTTTCGAGTGCTAGGAGCGCCGCCGTCGTGAACGTACTCACCTAGCAAAGAGGTCTTCCAATCCAAAAAGATTGAAACTATTTGGACCATTCCTATAGCTTATAACCATGAGTTGAACCGTGTCGAATTTGAACATATCAAGGCAACAAACCTTTTCAGTCAGGTCTTCCAGGGTCCTGTTCCTCATTTGTGTCATGGGCTGCCGGCACAAGGGGCAGTTCGCAGGGTTCAGAACTTTAGTGCAGCTGCTGCACAGGCTGTGCCCCGACATGCAGAGGAAGATAGGTGACCTCATGGGCTCGAGGCACACCGGGCACTCTGGGATGGTCACTGCAGATCCGTCTTTGCCCATCCTAATAAGTATAAAGAAACAATTACAATACAACGCTGACTTTGGTAAAATGTCTTTTGTAGCACAGGTTTCAGCAAATTTATACACTATAAGTAAACATTGTTATAAATATTCAATTGTCCATTTTGTTTGTAGAACCTACAATACAATCTAAATGGCTTCTGGATGTACGCGAGTATATAGATATGGGATGGATATCCATAATCTATACTTGGTTTAGATAGGTAGGTAATTAACTAAATGTAAACAAACTTCACCTGCCAGATTTGGTACATTCAAAAATTTTTAACATTTTACTTAGGTATCTATCATTGTAATACAAACTAGACTAGTGTATTTCAATATAGATATGTACAATTTAAATATTTAAGACACCAATTTTGTTTACATTTGGGTAATTAGGTACCTAAATGTTTCAAGTATAGAGTATGCAGGAAATTATTTATTAGTACACACACAGGATGTTTAGTCATATTAGTGAAGTTATATTTAAAAGGCACAAAAGTGTACACTGTACAACAAAACACATAAAATCAGTGTTTTTAAGACGAATGGATAGACCAAACTGATGTACCAAAATTTTGAGATCAAAAACTATAGATTGATATTTAAAAAGTAATGTCATTAAATTCAAGAATCAAACATCAAACTATATGATTGATTTTATTTGTGTACTTACGGTTTCTTTCCTTTATTTGAGGCCATTTTTGACTTAACCTGTAATAAAAAACTGGAATTAAATCTTACAATACAAGTAATTAATGATTATTCACCCTTATTGAATTGACCTGTGATTGTTTAAAAACAAATTCAAAACAATAACTCACAAAATTAACTTCGTATATTCTGCTATTAGTGATGCAGCATTGGAGCTCAGGCAGGTACTAAATATTAAATCAAATGTTGTTGTTAATATCAGCTCGATATCAGTATTTATTAAGTACAGTAGAAATATTAAAACAATTAATTATATTTTACTAAGTAATGAGTACTTTTAGGAGTAGAGTTACTAAATCAACTTGCCTAATGAGCTTTTGTTTAATTATTACAATCATAATCACTAGCGGTTTCAAAACAATGGTGGCAAAGTACCTACCTAGGTCTAAAAATATCTAAATTGTTGTGACTTATTTTATTGTTACCCTTTAGTTAATGTATTTACAATTTTATATGACTCACCCAGGCTGCTCTTAAGCGTAATCACAGAAATATAAAAGTACTAACGTAGCGTAATGTAGTAATAATGTTTCAATGGAATACTATTGTTTCACATGCGCTAAAACAAAGGCATATGCATCGTATCAAATTCCATTTCACGTCGCACATAACACAACACGACCAATATAAAACTCCCTTCACACTTCAGTGCCTATAATAATCAACATAAACCTCGCAATCTAACACCGCAACGTCTCTTGGATGATAAGATAAATCGCCATACCAAAGATAGTAGGTACACATGGACGGTTGAAAGGGTAATTTTATTGATCTACTTAAACGATATTTTTTGAGATATTTAGGTATGTACCTATACCTGATTGGAATCAGTCAATTTTTCTGTCGTTTGGGCTATGTTTCAAATTTAGTCTTTCAATCGTCGATATGTAGTTTCATTATCATTATGTAGTTTAGTAGTTTATAACACCAAATATAGAAGTCGATGGGACAATCAGTCAATGTTTTTTTTTCAGATGCAAGCACCACAGAGTATAAGTATATAGTTGTACATTTAATATATATAAAGCAAGCACTTTGTTATACATTTATAAAACACTTACTTGATTGACTATAGCGCAGTTTAACACTATAGATTTTCCTTTGACTGCTTTGTGTGCGAGTAAAGCACAGTTTGGCACAAGCACGCACAGTGCACCGAATGAAGAACCGCCCCGCCAGCCGGTACCGTAAGCAAGCCAAGTTTGCTACACAATCAACGCGATTTATAGGTAGAGTCATTCACGATGACGCGTGTCGTGGTTCTTATTACAATGTCATTAATGTCTAACTTTGACAAAATCACGCGTATTCGTGGATGGTACTTAGGTATATATCGTATCGTATTTGACAGCCTTAGAAACGATGGTGCGGGTATTCCCAGAAATGACGAATTCAATTCATATTTTCTATCTAACCATAAACAACAAAATGACGGGAAAAGCTGTTCAAGACACACATTTTAACGCGTAAATCAGACCATTGATGGTGTGGTATTAGTTTTCTTTTTTGGCGTGAATCAAGGAGGTAAGCACGCACACGTAGACATGCCATCTTAGATACTCAAAGGCTGCGATTGAATTTTGTATGTCTTGTATTTCAGTTTGTGGTTGGTTGGTAGTTCAAATTCAAATTCATATTCAAATCATTTATTTCATGTAACAAAACACATAATAAAATATTACAGTAATATATTGGCAGTATCGCCAGTGCAATAAAAAACTGTAAATAGGTTCATGCAGTTCCACGTACACGCGCGCCCGAACTATTAAATACATTATTTTAGTAGAATAAGGGCCTGTTTCACCACTTGTCGACTAACTTCAAGTGTCACATAAAAGTAATGCCGTCTTTGTTTATTCGGACAAAACAGAGACGGCATCACTGATATCCGTCACCACAGGGCGGCCACGCCATACAAAATACGCGTTCTTGAATCTACATAGGCACGACGACGTCTGTACACGCGTCAATGTGTGCGTAAGACACACAGGGCTGGCTGACTATCGCAAAACCCTAGTACTATAGGGTATGTAGGTATGGCTCAGATATGTAAATAAATGTAATCGTTAATCATATATTTTTATTTAAACCTACATAAATGTGTCTGTCTATGTATTTAAGCATTATTATTTTAAATTACTTACAATAAATATATGACTACAAACTTGAACGAATTATTCGGTACCATCAGCCAAATATGTGATCTATCACCCTAAAGTTGATAATCGTTTGCATGTCATAAAACAATAATGCCAATAGACGTGTCTGACAACTTGAATGTTCGACTTTAACGACATATTCATTTGATAGTAACTTGTTTAAAAATTGATAGACCACTTATTTGGCTGATGGTACCTAATTAGTTATTTCAAGTCGTATTAATCGCGATACTTTTAGATAGCATTATTATTCAGAAAAGGAAGTAGGCAGGGTAGGAACCTCAATTTCTCGCGCGCCCACTGACAAATTGGCGCTTGCTCGCGGACTCACGGCCACCGAGCCGAGCAATGACCTGCCGGCGCGCGGATTTCACGGAAAATTATGTGACTTTGTACGAGCGACAAATTATTAGAATATGATTGATTTTCGAGTTTTTAGGAAATAAATACAAATGAATGTTTTATAATTAAAGTTTATTGTTTTAATCATTTGAGACCTTATTAATTAAAGATTAGGTACTTACACTAAAATATTTCCTTTTAAAGGATTTGTTTCTGAACGTTCGATTGTTAAATCGTATGTAATAATTGTAATATGTAATTATTGCTCCCGAACTTAGTGCCGTGCGACGGTGCGACCGACATACTCGTACATCGCGTTGCGCGCCCGACTGCTTTCCTGCGGTTTTCCTGCAATTTGCGCTTGAGGGGTGGGGTAACTCGAACCGGTGCGGGGCGGAGCGTGGTCATTCTGTACGCCAGTACTATTATATATTATGTGCCGTCACTTTAAAAATCAGTCGATAAGTGGTGAAACAGCAGGGCTACACTACGAAACTCGAAACTCGAAGTTCGTGTCGTGCGGTCCCTTTGACACTTACACTGTTTAATACGAGAGCGAGAGGGACTGCACGACACGAACTTCGAGTTTCGAGTTTCGTAGTAGGTAGCCCTGCTGGGCTACTACGAAACTCGAAACTCGAAGTTCGTGTCGTGCTGTCCCTCTGACACTTACACTATTTAATACGAGAGCGAGAGGGACCGCACGACACGAACTTCGAATTTCGAGTTTCGTAGTAGCCCTGCTGCAGGCCCTAAATGTGCGTTATGGTAGTTTTCATCACAGCTTAACTAATCTTATATCTTATATATATATATATATAAATAAAAATGAATCGTAAAATGTGTTGCTAAGCACAAAACTCGGGAACAACTGGTCCGATTTCGATAATTCTTTTTTTGTTGTGTTCGTTACTATCAGGAGAAGGTTTTTATGGAAGAAAATAAAGAAAAAATACAACGGGGGCGAAGCCGCGGGCAACAGCTAGTATAATTAATAAATAGAAGATATTTTTAAGGTTCCATTCCATATTGTTTTGAGCATTATCTTGCAACACTAGCTGACAATCTGTAATTACCCACAAATATTGAGATAATGATGAATTACATTACTAAATTAAGAAGTCTGCTTTTTAAGCGTGGGTAAAACGTAATAATGATATTTTAAATTAGTTGCCTTCATTGCCTTAAATTGAATAAAAGAAAAATTATAATCGTTTGAAACGAATTCGTAACAACTCGGTGTAAGTGTCAGTTTTTATAATTTAAATGTCTGCAGAACTCCAACAACAATAAAACAAAACTTAAAATAATACTTAATGGTTCGATCGTCTATCTATGTTACCGTAGATAAACAAAGTATCAATAATTAAGAGATCGGGTGGTCTTTGGGCTCTATTGAAATAAAAGTAGGTAAGTATTTGAGTGTACTTTTTACTTGATCGTGTTTTTGTGTGTATCGGGCGGTAAATAATAATAATAATATTAATTTCATTTTCGAACAACTTGGCTCATTGGGTAAGTAAATAAAGACCGGTAAGATCACTTATTTTGCTTTTACTAAACTATCCCCGAAAAGTACTTTAGTATACCTATATATTATATTATATTATGTACTCTGTGGTACCTATACAGCTACGATTTTATGCGTTAAGACCTACCGTAACTTATTTATCTTGACTTCCAAGTCACCAGTTTAACACCACGACAGTTGAATACAAGTAACTGGGCTACCACTACCAGGGTGAATATTCGGACCGTCATTTTCTGAACATCATTCTAACGGAATTTACAATTAACTGATGTCAGTTTCATATTGAGCCAAGCACTGCTGTGTAGGTAGGTATACAGAGGGCCTACTCCGAAGTTCGTACCGTACCGTCTCTCTAGCTGTCGTATTAAAATAGTACCCACAAATGTCAGAGGGACCGAACGACACGAACTTCGAGTTTCGAATTTCGTAGTAAGTATGTAAGTAGCCCTGCAGCTCCAATATGCGTCGGATGTGGGTTTATTGTATTGTATCCTTAGTCAATTATTAATAATTGACATCTATGGTTCTGGTTATACTTAATTGTTTATTTACGAGTACTTCGGGGATCTCTGGGACGGCCTATTTCGATGAGAATTGCTGTGTGAGGGGGCAAGTCAATAATAATTGTATGCTTATGAGTATAAAATAATGCATTCACTTTCGAAAAAAACCTCCCACCTGGGTACGTCCATACTGCCGGTGGAAACTATCCATGCCAGTAATGAGTTGTTAATTTTTTTTTGCAGATAAAAAAAATGGCTTCGCATAAAATGGCAAAGAAAATGTAAGTAGCAATCTCTTAGTCCAAGGTATGGAACTTTTTAGAATTAACCCTTTTTACCCCGACGGAAAAAGAGAAGTGGAGTGTTATAAGTTTGACCGCTGTGTGTGTGTGTGTGTGTGTGTCCGTCTGTGGCACCGTAGCTCTTAAACGGGTGGACCGATTTGAATGAATAAATCAAGAATTGATTGATCGATTTTGAATAAATAAGGTTTTGTGGCTATGGTTCTTACATGACATGTTTTATCAAAATCGGTTCAGCCGTTTTTGAGATATTGAACTTTGGAGTGACGAAGGGGGTTTTCCACTTTTTGTTGGTTAGGTTAGGTTATTTTGTCAACAACTACAAACATCTCCATTACTGTACATTACTTATTCTGTGTGCTAATACCTACATATTGGGACTGCAGTTAATAGCTCGCACCTTATACAATGTAAGTGTGTGATTCCTGCAGTAGGATTAATCCGAGAGCTGGCATCAATTTTTGGGTCGGTATTTCAGGCAAGATGAAAACTTGTCAAATACCTCTTGTATTATATCTATCCCCACACAGAACGAAGACAGGCTGGTGAGCGGCGGGAAAATTGCATATTGGCTGAAACATATTTTCGGAAAAAAAAATTAGGGTTTGATTTATCCCTCACCAGCCAGATCTGCAGTTTCGTGTTGGGTTATAATAGGAGAGGATGGGACACGTTTTTAGCTTTCCTCAAATAACTACCCAAAAATTGGTGCTAGCGCCAACTCTCAGACTAGATGTAGGTATAAAGGCCGATGATGATGATACTTGCCCCCCACCCCCCAGGCCCCCAGCCGTGACCTTCCCCAAGTGCCCGGTGTGCCAGCGCGTCATGGCCCCGCCGATCTACATCTGCCAGACGGGGCACAGCGTGTGTGGCGCCTGTACGGAGCAGCTGCGTCCGCCTAATTGCCCCGTGTGCCAGCAGCCCATGACGCAGATGAGGAACCGGTCGCTCGAGGATTTCATTAATAAGGTAACAAGTAGTAAAAAACTGCTCAAGACCGGAACAGATGCCATAAGCTGAAGAAGGCCTGGAGCCTGGCCAAGCTAACTGCAGAGAATAATATGGTAACACTGCAAATGTAACGCATATTATATACGTGATTTGACGTTAATATACAGTGTTTCCAAATTATTCCGTTGCAGACTTAGCTTGGCCAAGCTCTAGAGGTTGAGAATGACTAAAGAACCTAAAGAAGAAGAAGAGTACCTAGTAAAAAAAACTCAATTTGAGTGCCCTTGCTTTCACAGGCCCCCTGATGTTTGTAATAAATAAAACTAGGTAGGTATTTACGAAACACTTATGTTGTATGTACGAGTAGGTAGTATTGTAATGTGCCCGGGACAGGTAGGTATTATGCAACCCAGTTGGCCCAAGATACGGCCCTGTCATGCTAATGTTCCTAAAACTACCTACAACAGTAGGAACGTACCTGGGGGATCTACTTACCTACTGAAGTACATAGACTTAGGCTTGAACCCAGTTGAGACTTATACAAATGGTTTGAGCTCAATTTGAGATCGATTTCGGGTTGACTCTGTCGCCTTAAGACGTGATGGTAGACTTAAGGCTCATTTTCATTAGGCGTCGCGTCAGTGCCCGCATGCGGGGTGCGGGGGATTTTGACGGTGAATTTCATTGGCCGAGCTGCAGTATGCGGGGAACACCCGTATGCTGTATATCGACCAAGATTGCTGAATGATTTTCATTGGTAATATGAATCATAGCAATACCTACCTATCAACTGATTTATCGACCAATATATGTATTACTTGTACTGTGTAGGTACAATTGTTGTTACTTAAAGAAAGAAAGAAAGAAATCATTTATTGCCACAAAAAATATTTAAAAAAACAGTTGAAAAAGTAAACATACACTAAACCGAATGGGTAAAATAGATTTTTGTGTTTATATTCTATGTGGGTCTGTCACTCCCGCCCAGGGCCGGATGTAGAGGACGGCATCTGGGACTACAGCCCCGAAACCTCTGCAAAGCCAAAATGACATATTGTCCCTACTGTTTTTAGGCGAAGGTCCCGTGCCCGCACCGCGGCACCGGCTGTCAGCTGACCCCCGAGTACGCGACGGTCGGCGATCACGCGCAGGAGTGCTTCTACCGTACCGCGGAGTGCCCGTTCGCCGCCGGGCTCGGCAAGTGCTCCTGGACTGGTAACACCTTTGAGTATTCAACTAGGTTAAGACACATTACTCCTACTAATCTACATTAGAGTAACCAACTACAATTTCAGAAAAAGCTAGGATTTGAAGTTAGAAAACCAGGACAATTCGTTATAAAACAGGAAGTAACATTCGCGAGCTTGGTCATGGTAACAGTGACGTGGTAGGTATATGGATTGCAAGTGATACGCCTATTTCAAATTATACGACATTATCGGGTGGTTCGAAAAACAGCAGGGCTACTACGAAACTCGAAGTTCGTATCGTACCGTCCCTTTCACTCGCGTATTTAAATGACATAAGCGTCAGCGGGACGGCAACATACGAAGTTCGAGTTTTGCACTTCGTGGTATAGGGCCAGGACATGTCCCCTCTTTAAGGGATAAGTTCGCCTTCGTATCTCTTTATCTTAAGTAGGTATTGTTAACTGTTATTATCAAGTTACACAATATACATGTCCAGGGAAAACTCATCTACATGTAGATTTAAAAGCCTTGTTGTGAATGAGTAGTGAATTGGGGCAATAAAATTTCACAATGATGAAATTTCAATTTATTAATGGGTCTAGGTTCTAGTTGTTACACAAGAAATCGGGCGATTGCCCCGTTTGCCGCCCCCAAGGCACTCTTCTTGGGCGGTTCTGTCATTTGCTTTATTTGAGTAGTTGGGCAAACCTTGGCTTATCGGTGGTACTTAGTAATTCGGTAATAGGTACTACTTAGCATCATCATTGACAGCTGCCGTCGATTTTACAGCTTGCGTTTGCGCATTGTGAACCCTATATAAAATAATAAAGTAGTATCACCGAATTACCAAGTACTTGGGTATCACCGATAGGCAAAACTGTGCCCAACTTTGCCTGCTGCTGAACTGTTAGGTTAGACAATAAGTCATACCGATACCTAAGTAAATTGCCAGCCCTGGTAAATTAGGTATAACGGTAGTTGAAAAACATCACTGTCTTCAACTCGTTGGTTTTCTTTATTTCTAGGAGTACATAATCACGTTACGGAACATGTGAAAGAGATGCACACGAGCATGTTCACAGAGGGTTTGGAGGCAGAAATCGAGATGGAAGGCTTAACAATGCGCGATTGCGACCGGCGCGTGCACGTCGCCGCTCAACAGAGGAACGTGTTCGTCGTCACCTTCAAGCTTGACTCCATCCAACGCCTGGCCTATTGGACCATCCAGTACATGGGCCCGAAGAAATATGCCCACAACTATAATTACGAAATACACGTCACCAGCAAACGGGAACCGCACAGGAAAGTCATTTTCACGGAACGCTGCTTGAGTGACACTACAAAAACGGAGGATATCTTCCGTCAGTGCTTATGTGCTGTTCTATCACTCAACGCATTGGAGACATTTAGCACAGATAATAAGGTGTCTTATAGATTTGTTATCTCGAGGCATAACCCTAACTATAAGCCTAAGCGGCTAAGTGGCGAGGGTACACATGTCAACACTCGATCGCCTCCTCAGCGACAGTGGTCCCGGTCCCGGCAAGGACAATGGATGGAGAGGTCCGGGCAGGAGTAACGACACGCCATGACAGCTTAACATACTAATACAAATCTAATTTATTTCTTTCATTTCACTCTTATCGATGAAATTGTGAATTTAATTTAACTAATATCTGAAGTTTCCCTGTCCTATTTCTCTCTTTAACACTTTTAGGCTTTAGTAATGGAATGTCCACGTCAGATAAAAACTATAAGACCGTGCATAAAATATGTTTGTTAATGTCTCGTAAATTTATTAGATAATTAATTAATATCAATTTATTTTAATAATTATTTATTTTGAACTTACCCAAAGACTTGAATAAGCCTAGGTTAATAAAGAATTTTATGACTAAAAACATCTTTTCACTGTTTCCTGGAGCACTACGAGTCGTAAGTAGGTACTTTTTATTACGGATATATTAAGCCGGCTCAATAGGAGCACCCTTTGGCATGCTAAGTTTTTAAATACCCATTTGCTGAGCGGCCCATCTGGCAGCTCACCCTCTCTCCGGTAAGCTGTAAAAGCCGTCTGAGGCTAACAGCAACAGTCCGTATAAAAAAAGGATATATTAAGCCTTTATCCACATGGTAATTTGAATTTACAGCAGGTAAAGACTATTCGCAGAGCGTTGATAGTATTATGATAAGATAACATCTCGGAATAGCGACTATCGCTTAACTATGGCATAGGTACTGATGACGCATGTCATTGTCACCGCGCGCACTGCGTTTCGTGGTCCCAGCTGGGCTACTACGAAACTCGAAGTTCGTGTCGTGCGGTCCCTTTGACACTTATACTATTTAATACGAGAGCGAGAGGGACGGTACGATACGAACTTCGAGTTTCGTAGTAGCCCTGCAGGCACGCAGTTCTTCTCAAATGCGCGGGCGTGCGTGCGAGCGGACAAGGCGGCCATTGCCATTCCGTTCTGGAATGTGCCTTGAGTGCGTAGTTTGAGCATCCATGTGTTGTTTTCTGTTTTGTAAAGTTAGTATTTTTTTATTATGTCGCATTTCTATTGCAACAACGACGTAAATGCATTTTTTTAAATGACTTGAAAAAATTGCATTTACGTCGTTGTTGCAATAGAGGTGCGATGTATTGTTTTTATCGGTAAAAATAATTAGCGTTCCGCATTTGTAATGAGCTAAGAAATCTTAGTTTCATTCATCAACTCTCGCTCAACCAACAGACTATAACTCGGATGAATAAAAAATACAAAAGTAATTATACTGTTTATTAAAAAAATAGTAAAAAAAGAATTTCTTAATTGAGTCCCGTTTCAAAACAAAAATACAAGTAGTATTTTTCATTATTACACACAAGACCCTTTCTACATGTACAACATAAAAATATTTGTACGCCATAACGATACTAGCGCCATCTAGCGATATTCCACCTGTCAGAAAACCCTCATGACATGAACAAAGTGCTAAAAGTATGTACTAAAGAGCAGGCTATAATATAAATTAATATGTTTAGGGGCTGTTTCACCATTCATTGATTAGTGTTAACTGACGGTTAAATGTGATGCCGTCTCCGTCTATTCGAACAAAACAAATAGAGACGGCATCACACCTAACCGCCAGTTTACACTAATCAACGGACGGTGAAACAGCCCCTTAGACTTTTGAGACTATCGCATTAATTTATTTCGAGTGTTTGTATTATTGTTCCAATTACACTGATGAGCAGAACAACAGGTCACTTATCATACAAAGTTGCATGAAAAAAAATTATAACGTTAAATCGAGAGTAAGATTGTTTTTTTTGGAATCTTTTTGTATTTTGTATTTTAATTCCAAATTTTACGGTCATCCCGTAAAACCTAAATTGAAAACACAAACTGAAATATAGATGCACAGAAAAACCAGAAAAATAAGACCTGCACTGGGAATCGAACCCAGGTCCTCCCAGGTCATTCGTGTCTGTACCGTTGTCCAGCAGTGGTGTAGCTGTAGAGCACGTGGCACGGAATGCCGAGGACCTGAGTTCGATTCCCAGTGCTGGTCTTATTTTTCTGGTTTTTCTGTGCATCTATATTTCAGTTTGTATTTTCAAGTTATATCGAGATTTTTTTTATATCGCGATCAAAAATGTAAACAGATGGGTTGCCACCATAAAAAAATAAACTTAAGCAGTGGTTAGTCTAAAATCGTTGAAATACTCATAAAAATTATCATATTCAGATATAAATAATTTCTTATAAATAATTAAAATATTTTATTAAATTAAACAGCGAAAATTTGTTTCGTTCGCTCTGTTTCGACGTGAAAGACGGACAAAAACACACACTTTCGCATTTATAATACTATGGATTTTAATAATTCCGATTCTGGTCCGACTCTGGTCTGGTCATCGTCAAATTTGTATTCATCGAAATACTAGAATTCAAAAGTCTTTTGCCTATAGGTATCTGTCACTTGAAATCATGCATCTTATCATATCCTATCCTACTAATATTATAAATGTGAAAGTTTGTAAAAGATGTTTGGATGTTTGTTGTATAGATAGTTAGAGAAATGAGATGAAATTCGGTATATAGATAGTTAGAGGCCCGGGGAAGGACACATGATAGTTTTTATATGATAATTTTATCCCGGAAAATTGCATAGTTCTCGCGGGAGAGCGTTAAACGACTTCTACGCGGACGGAGTCGCGGGCAACAGCTTGTAATATATGTTTGGTGAATAAATAAATCGGAAAAAAAGATTGTATACTCCTGGAATGTCACTGATATTGACACTTTTGTTTGTTTACAGTTTTGATCTCGATTTTCATCTCAGATTATACTTTTCTTCTTATAATAATTTTTTGATTACTCTTGATATAAATGAACGTTGGTCTAGGTCATGACGTGTGTACCTAACTACAGATACTAAGTATTATGTATTAAAAAATACATTGTATGTGTTGACGCGTGTCTCCTGTGCATGTTTTTTTTTTCAAAATAACAAAAACATTTACAAACAGCCGCTCCGAAAAATATACAAAACTAGTCTTTGGCCTTTCGCTCACGTGGGAAAAAAAGCTAGCTCTACATCAAGTGGGAATTTCCGGAAAATTCCTTCCGAGTGCACTGCACCTTTATGATTCCCAATGAATATGTCTGCCAAATTTCAAGTCCCTAGCTCCAGTGGTTTAGGCTGTGCTTTGTCTGTCAGTCAGTCTTTTGGTACCTTTATTCCGATCCGAGTAAGTCGTGATGACCTAGTGGGTCGTGGGTCCAAATCCAGGCTAACACTTCTTGAGTTTTTCGAAATTTATGTACGAAATTACATCTCAAATTTACACGACTTTTAGCAAAACATGCCCAGGAAACGCACCTTTAAATAACGATATAGCTTAGTGGGTAATACAGTAAATATGCTTATTTTAATACTAAAGTTATATTTGTTACCACGTTTAGTTTAGATAAAGTTTTTTTTTTACTTTATCAAGTTTTTTTTTAGTTTATCAAGTTTTTTTTTCATCTTGTTTTTTTTATCTTGACATTTTGTTTTTTTTTATACATTTTTTTTTATATTTAATGAAGTCATTCACCACTCGCATTCCATTCATTCATCCCATTCATATTTTACATGTAGAATACTGTTTCCTTTAACACAGACATCATTACTCATTACACAGTAGGTATTTAAAGTCTACGAGTACATACCAGATGGGCCCTGTAACAGGGGCAAAAAATTAAAACACAGGTTCTGCTACCCCAATGGAACTACTTTAGTTCTGCAACTTCAAAAACTAAGTTATTTTATCATTATGTTTATTCCAAACAAATTAAATGGTATTTTCAATGTACGGCATCCAATAGCCTAAATGACATCGCCTGTCACGTAACGAAATGACGGATTTCGCAATACATTGCTGGTCCAATTAAACTGAATTATAATAAACATCATAATACAAGTTATTTTCAAATGTTGTAGAACTAAATTAGCTCAAGATGAAGAGTGGTAGCTGTGGTTTAATTGTTTGCTCCTGTTACAGGGCCCACCTTGTATATTACCATAGGTACTCGTGTGTACATTCGACTACGATCGCGTGTCGCGGAAGACACCAGCGGTCGAGCTGCTCCGTACGGATTGGTCAGACTTTAAATACTGTGTGCGATGCGAGATGCGAGCCGTTTGATGGAACTTATCCTTAACATGAACACGGGCGGAGTCCGCTGGGCTTTTAGTGGATAGTGGGCATTAGGAAGTGGTGAAACCAGTGGCGTAGCTATCGGAGGGCTGTAGTGCACCGGACCCTCACGCTCCCATCCTAACCAGCAAATTACGGATAATACCAGAACAGAAACCTAGTGGTGCCTCTAAGCGCACATTACGCCAAAATAGAGATATAGGAGGCAAAAAAGCCCATTTTTTTGCACTGAAAAAAAAATGATTTGTTGGGTTTACCAAATTTGCAAAAGTTTACGCATTAGGCGGAAAATATGATAAACTAACAAGAATTTGTAATTGAACTTATTTGAAAGTGTAACTACTTAAAAACTTGGCAGCGATTTTGGGCAAATTTTTTATGTACAAGTTTACTTTGTATGTAGTTTTAGTTACCTTTATTTTGATTTGTACTATGTTCTGTTTTATTAATAAATACCCCCACCTTAAAAATGATGAGGTTGTTGAATATTATAGTTGCTACCAGTTATGATGTAAATGAAGATAATGAACATGAAGAGTACCTATCTATAGTTAATTATCAAAGTAAATTTTACTAAACAAATGATAATATTCAATGAATATTACTAATGTATTTTTGTACAACATTATATCTAATCTACCAAATATATATTTGATTTTGGTAAAATCAACCAATATTTTGTGAAAGGACCAAAATCAACCGTCGACTTTGGTTACATTTACACGGAATCTGGTAGACCCAACCCATCATTTTTTTTCAGTGCCGGGTGCCCTGGCCCCTATTTTCTTTCACCAACGTGACAATAGGGAATACCTATTACTGCAATGTTCTGCGAATCAAGAATTATTTTTGCTATTCGACATTTATTTGTTAATTTGTCGGTAAATTTTGGCATGAGGTTAAAGCTGTGTCAGTTTTGCTTTATAGGTAATTGTAGTGTTTCGTGATTAACATATGCGTATTTCGAAATGGCTCTATGAAAGTTGTCACTGTCAAGAGTGGTGAAATAGGGACAGGTTACTTAGCTACGCCACTGGGTGGATTAGGGAAAGGTTGGTTACCTATATAGCCACGCCACGGGGTGAAACGAGTCCTTGGGTCCTAGACGAGCGTGAGATTGGTGATGTTGGGTGCTAGGGCGGCGGGCGGCATCTTGCGCACGCTGAAGCGGAAAGCGAGCGTGCCCTCCCTTGCGAAGTGCGGCACCAGGCGCGGCGGCAGCGCGGCGCACCGGCCCGCGCCGAACGACGCGTCCGCCGCCTCCGCGTCGCTGGTACAACGCTCCGCGAACACCGCGCGTCGCGCCGCGTCCTGCACCAATAATTAATGGATTGGCACAAGATAGAGGACAAAACACTAAAAGGACGGTCGGTCGCCAACCCGATGGTCGGATCTATCGACGCGCAATCGGCAAAAGCCGATAGAAAAAAAGCTTTATTTCTGCGCAAAAGACCGAAAAAGACGTCGACGCACCAGCAGGTGTCGCCCGAGCCGATTCGAACCCAACCACCCCTTTTTAGCTCTTAATGAGGGCTATCGCGAATGAATTCGCCGCTAGAGGCGCTAGTGTAGCGTGAGGTCTCCGAAATGTCAAATCTCATAGTTTTTGAGTGAGCTAAACAATAAGATTTTTTTTGTGAATATTTTTAACCTGCGCAATTATGCATTACGGGGCAATGAATGTCTGTGTTTTGAGACAGTTTTGTCTTTCGGAAACTTTTGCGAACAAAACAAGACTAAGGTGGTTGCGATACCTAAACTTTGTTTTAACGCCCGTAATAACAGGCTCTGAAAGCCACACTTAAAAACCTCACGCAACAGTGCGCCATCTAGTGAGACAAAAAACGATAGCCCTCATTGCGTGGACGTAAAGCTTTTTTTGCCGATTCCGCGTCAATAGAAGTGGGGAGACCCTGAGGCAATAACGAGGCTCGCTTTGCCTGCAGCTTTGAAACAGGCAGAGGACAGTGGTGTGGAAGCAGTTCGTCAACGTCTTCGTAAAAAAATATAAAAACGGGACGATCATCAGAAACTAAGAACACGATGAAGTAAAGAATGCGTAAGCACGCGCAGCGCAGCGCAAGGTACACAGAACAGAAAACGCGGCGCCCTTGAATCAGTTCTCATACTAAGGGGCTGTTTCACCATCCATTGGTTAGTGTTAACTGACGGTTAAATGTGATGCCGTCTCTATTTGTTTTGTTCGAATACACGGAGACGGCATCACATTTAACCGTCACTTAACACTAATCAATGGATGGTGAAACAGCCCCTAAATGTATATAGAAACTTCGCGATCCAAAGAAGAGACGAGGAGGACGGAGACGCCCTCGGCCCGTATCCGCCCCACAACGTCCCGCGTCGCGCCCCCGGTCCACATCTCTTCTGTGCTGTGTGGCTTACGCCAACATTCTTGTATTATCACAAGATAAATCTCTCGCCAGGCGGATGTTATGCCTAGGGTTTATCTAAAATAAAAATCCGGCAACACAGTGACTGTCACACTGGACAGTGAAGATAGCTTAAAAAAAGTATTTCATTATTCATGTCAAGTATGTACCTACCTGTTTACTGATGACATGTATCTCGTAAATGTAGAGATTAGCGTTCTTCTTGCTGCCAATGTGTTGCACGACCCAGTCGACGCCGTCGGGGTCCGTCTTCATGGACACTATGAAGTGCATGTTGCCCTGGGCGACCAGCCACACGTTGCGCGCGCTGTGTCCCTCTCGCACGCCGCGGACCTCCGTCTCGGAGCCCGGGACCAGGCAGTTGGAGGGGTGCTTCTGCTTGAAATGGTCCATCATTTGCTTCAGTTTACCTGAGAACAGGGACAACTAGGGTCACCGACATATCCAATCCAAGCGAATTAACTCGTTGAAGCGACAATTGCGTTACGTAATACTTGAACGCTCCCGAGGAGAGACTGACTGTTGGCTGGTGACTGTCTGTTACCTATCCAGAAGCAGTTGTTGAATGCGGCGTTGAGCGGACACAGCATGTCGCGGAAGATGCACTCGCGGCCGTGGTCCTCGGCGTCGCGCGCCGCCGTGAACACGTAGGCGCAGCCCGCGGCCGCGTTGGCGCACGCGCGCTTCACGGCCCGCGCCGGCGCCCCGCGCGCCGCCGCCGCCCGCGCCGCGCTCGCCGCCTGCCAACACCGGGCCGTTCATTGACCGAGGGCGGATCCAGGATTAAACCCTGTCCAGACGGAGCGTAATGCGCGCGAGGGCACTCGCACGTTCCCGAGGTACTAGAGTTACATTCGGGAAACAATAATGTACAACTCGGAATGTACATGCAATAATGTACGACGTGATAATCCGAAGCATTATTGCTTCCGATTATCATGGTCGCGCATTATCAGGGCGTACAAAATATTTCGCGCGCTGTAATGTACGTAGTGATAATGTACGACGTGATAATCTGAATCCAATCGATTGGCCATGGATCGAACGAGCGCAGCGAGCGAGATCGATATAGTCGGGCGGGTTAGGTAAGGTATATTTTTTTTATTTCAATCACGGAAATCGTAAGGCATGATAATCTAAAGACATTATGCTTCGGATTATCACGTCGTAAATTATTGCGCGTACATTATTGGTTCCCTGCTAGTTCGGTACGGGGTGATAATGCACGGCATGATAATTCGTGCACATAAGCACGGATTATCAGGCCGTGCATTAACAAGTCGTACATTAACTACACCCGAATCAATAAGGGTTTTCAAAGAGGCGGAATATCGCTAGATGGCATTAGTATCGTGAGGTACGTTTGACTCGTGATTGGCTCATTTAGTTATTTATCTAATCACGAGCAAACGTCAAACGGATCTCACGATACTAACGCCATCTAGCGATATTTCGCCTCTGTGAAAACCTCATTCGCAAGTTCTTGCGGTGCGTCGTGCGAGGTCGTAGATTTTTACGATGCAAGCATCGCAGTTTTTTGTACAAGCCATGGCCATGGGGAGTCACATGGTAAAATTTTAGTTAGTTTTTCCCAAGTAAAATATTGATATTTATTTATTGTAGAATAAAATGAATCAAGTAACAAAATCGATTCTCCTCTTTTGTCATAGAAAGTATGTATTATGTTGTCCTAGACCCAATGGTTGCTGCGTAAGGCGTAAGACAGCCGTGATGGCATTGCAACTTAGGGCTCCGGATTGGCAAAACATCTTGATCACGAACGGCTTTAACGTATGGCACAGTGATCCCAACCACATAGTTTGCTGACCTGCTTGCCTTGCTCGTTTCCAATGCTTCATAAAAAAAACGGTAAAAAGTCGCCTTCTTGCCTTTTCAATGATGTCTTCCAAGGTCCAGTTCCTCATGGAGGTCATGGGCTTGCGGCAGATGGGGCAGTTGGGCGGCGCCAGGGCGCTGCTGCACGCGCTGCAGAGGCTGTGCCCGCCCTGGCACTGCAGGATGGGCGCCGTCAGGGTCTCCAGGCACACCGGGCACTCCGGGACGTCCACGGCTGATGCGGACATTCTGGGAAGTAGAAGTACTAAGTAGTAAGAGTAAGTAGAAGTAGAAGGGATAAGATGTTGGTGGAAAGAAATTGTGAATGAGATTGTGATCGTGCGTGCTTGACAATGAGGCCTTATAGATATTCGTAGAATGTACGCTTTTACAAAATCACCGCAGGACCCTTAGCTGAGTATTTGTGGAGACAATGGCACATGGACGGTCGAAGTACTAGCGACTGTACATATATATTTCTATCGTCTGTAAAGTAATACGTACCTACTACCTAGTGTGTATAGTGCCTGTATTACCAATGGTCCTATATTTTATTTTTAGTATTTGTTGTTATAGCGGCCACAGTAATACATAATCTGTGAAAATTTCAAGTGTCTAACTTTTACGGCTTAAGAAATAGAGCCCTGTGACAGACGGACGGACAGACAAGACAGACAGCGGAGTCTCAGTAATGGGGTCCAGTTGGCAACCCCTTGGGTAGGGAACCCTAAAAACATACCTAATATGTAACATATAAACAAAATTGAACTTTTACTAACGATTATTCCAAGAAGCAATAACACTACTCTTGTTTCTGGGTTACGTAGGTAGATACCTAAAAGTACATACTGTTGATATTTGATATGAAACATTGTTAGAGGAGTCTAGTGGTATGATGGAAGGGTAAAGCATGCCTGGCTAATCATAATAGCCTATTACTAATAGAGCATTCCAGTGGTTTGAAACATAATTATAGCTTGTTTTCTTTCATTTATTACTCACATTGATAGGTATATCATTATTCAGACTGGTTATGCAAATAATCTTGCAGCTTTTGTGCATTTTTATCAACTTGAAATAAATTGGAAGATTCACAATTTTTATGCCATTTTTAACATTTTATAAACAATTTAATATCAAATTTAAGAATAAATAATTTAATTGCAATAGGTAGGTACATGTATTTTTTGCTTGTGATATGTATTTTTTTTTTACAGTATAATTATGTATTTAATTAAAAAGCTACGTTTTATTTTAAATTTTGTGCCATCTTTCATATTTAATAGTGAAACTGTAATGTATGATATTTAATTTAATATCAACTTACTTATTTTGGTTTTCAACAAATTTAAGTGTACCTAAATATTTAGATCTGGCAGTTAATTTACTGAATTTTACTGAATAATCATAGAAGTTTACAAAAATTCCATAAGCATTGCCAAAACTCAAGTTATGGTTTGTCATATCTCATATATCTAAACTTGTTTATTTGAATTTCATGATTTATTCATATTTTACTTTTGCTACAATTCGGTTTGCTACAAACCGGTCATAAACATTAATTCGTTTTTAAGGAATATAAAAGTCTATCACAAATAATTATTGGAGTAGAAAAATTATCTTATATGTATATTAAGATTATCTATATTATATAGATTATCAGAAAACATTTTTAATTTTCATTCAATTTTTATGGAATAATCGAGAAAAACTAACAAAAATGCAACATTGCCAGCTCACCAGGAATAAACGCTCTTAAGGTCCCCCTGTGGTGTCAGGTTAGAATTACACCTTTCCATTTCTTCCGTGGATGTCGTAAGAGGCGACAAAGGATAGGTATAGGTTAAGGAATACCATAGGCGATAGGCTACCAACCTGTCAATATTGTACCTTTTTTTTGTCAAACTGTAAACCTAAAATTGCTAAAAGTGGCTCCGAAGCGGTAACGTTTTGTGTGCTCTGCCTACCCCATTTGGGAATACAGGCGTGATGTTGAATTAACAGTCAAATTGTAACACATTTCTCAGTATTTCGAACACAAATGGACTAAAAATACCTACATGTACATATTTTATTAGCGGTACCTATTATGTTTTTATGATAGAAGTTAACACACTTAGAAATAGTTTCGTTGTTCATTTAAAAACAAGTGTAATTTTTTTTTTTTTTTTTTAAATGGAGTTTACATAATTGTCACTTTTTGTATGAGAAACTTAACAATTATGTAAAACTAGCCGTTACCCACAACTCCATCTGCGTAAATATCGGTTTTAACTATCCCGCTGAAACTATGCAATTTTCCAGGATAAAAACTATACTATATCCTTCCCCGGGACTCATTTATCTGTACTTATACTGAATTTCATCTAAATCGGTTCAGCGGTTTAGGCATGATGAAGTAACAAATAAACAAACAGACTTACAAACTTGCATTTATTATATTAGGGGGATTGCAGTACTTGTAAATTTTATTAAATAGGGGCCAAAATTTGCCCTATTAGGTTAGGATGCGGGTTGTCAGTGTCCAGATGAGTGGATAGAGATGTCAACCTTTGATCTCAGTGGCAGTATGTATGAATTTAAACTGACAATGGATGACTTAAAAATTCCCAACTTTGTATTTTAAGTAACCAAACGGTTTTCAGTAAATGAAAAGTGCTTAATTGCTTCCTTACTTTTGCCTCTTCAATAAAATTTCTTAAATTATTATTTGAGATCCAGAAGAAAGACGCAAATAGGTGCAGTTTTTTGTTTATTTGTTGCAGTTACCCAGATATTGATATCTGATAGTTACATTACTATTTGTATGCCTAGACAGCTAATTGCATTATATTTACCAATATCTGGAACACCTAATTTATAATCCTATATTGACAAGGATATTTTACATACCTAATGGATAGTTAAAACAAGATCTATAAAAACTGCATAAAATGTATCAAAAAAACTTCTCCAATTATAAAGTATGCTTTTAACACTGTTATACAGTTTTATAAAGTAAAACTTTTGAAATACTCCCTCATAATGCTGTTTGATTCTAAATAAATAAAATAAGGCTAATATGAACAAGCTGCAGCTAGCTATTGTTATTGCGTCATTGTCAAACAAATTAATTTTAGTCACAGGGCAGTAATTCTACTTCATACACAAGTTTAATTGTTTGATAATTAAATATAAAGCTGATCCAACCCGCACCTAGCACTAGCCGAGATAACATCATCCCAACTCAAAATTATTTAAAATTACTTGTCGCTTGAAGTATTACTTTGTTTTCAATGTAAATACAAAATTTTAGAAATAGAAAACTTACCTGAGTATGTCTAAATCACTATTTTGTAAGATAAAAGTAAAATAATAGCAAAAAGTTTTGTTTCTACAACACCCTCTTCCAAGTTCCAACTAAGAGCGAGCGAGAGCGACAGTCAAGTCAAGTCAGTCATACCATACATACATACTCATAGTCAACGAAACGAAACGAACAACTCATGCACCACACTCACGAAGTACTCGAACAAGAAAGAAAGAACAAAGAAAGAAGGGTCATTGGTTGGTTTGGTTGGTTGGTGACTGATTGACAACTTTGACAAGTACAGACTGACCAACTTATCTGTGGACCAAGCAATACTACACTTTATATGAATGACATTAAAACTTTTTCGATTCACAGATAAGTTGGTCCGTCTTTATTAAATTTATTTATAGTCCGTTTATTTATTTTTTTATATGATTCTTGTCCATCAGAGCACAATTTGGCAGTGTGTACTTATAATAACTAGCTTTTGCCCGCGGTTTCGCATGCGTGGAATTCGTTTATAGCGCGCTGTTTACTCGGGAACGTGCATTTTCCGGGATAAAAAGTAGCCTATGTCACTCTCTGGTCCATAAACTATCTCCATGCCAAAAATCACGTCGATCCGTCGCTCCGTTTCGACGTGAAAAACGGACAAACATACAAACACACACACACACTTTCGCATTTACAATATTAATAAGAAGTAAGTATGGATTAGTATGGATGAATAGTGGGTTTGCTGTTATTCGTGTAAAAAAAAATCTAGAAAACCAATGATTTTTTACATATCAACAAATATCCGATCGATTCGAGTTTGACTTGACATCTGCGATAAAAAAAAAACAATGGGGGTATTCCCGGAATTGTCTATGATGGTGGGTCTAGACTTGAGCTGTTCGAGACAAATGTTAAAAAGACCATGTTCTAACAATTTACTTCAAAATTGACTTGCAAAAAAAAATGGTGACCTCTTAATTTATTTCTACATTTCTACTATTTTAGTCAATTAAAATAATCGAACATGACCCTTTATTACGAAGTGCAAAATTCGAACTTCGTGTCTTGCCGTCCCGCTGAAGCTTATATGATTTAAAACGAAAAAGTGATGGGACGGTACGATACGAACTTCGATTTTCGAATTTCATAGTAAGTAGCCCCTCTGAGACAAATACAAATAATTATTTTGCTCAAATAATGAACGCAAAACGCAAGAACGTTAAATGAAATAATTGAGTTTAGTAAATTATATACCCACCCACAGAGTTGGGCTCACATCACACAACTTCACTTGGTGGACGGACACCGGAGGACGCCATCGATGGCGGGACGATGAGTCGCGTATGCAAGGGATTGGATTGGGCCTGACATTGTGCTGGAGGCTGGAGGACAGGGAGGTGTGGAGATCAAGAGGAGAGGCCTTTGCCCAGCTTAGTTAGTCAATAAAATAATATTTATAATCACTAAAATACGATATAAAATATATAGTCTCAAAATAATTTTAGCAAAATACTGACCTAAATATAATTCTAAGTAATTTCCTTAGTGCTAGCATTTTTTCATTCCCTTCCCTTCCCTTTACATGCCTACATGAGACCAAACGGGAAGTATAGTACCCTCATAAAAAAAAACAAATCGGTTCATAAATGACGGAGTTCTGAGGTACTTAACTAAAAAAAAAATACAACCGAAT
The DNA here is from genome assembly GCF_025370935.1 of Choristoneura fumiferana. Classification (NCBI taxonomy): domain Eukaryota; kingdom Metazoa; phylum Arthropoda; class Insecta; order Lepidoptera; family Tortricidae; genus Choristoneura; species Choristoneura fumiferana. Next base: position 12,966,123 of record NC_133480.1, read on the forward strand.
TGAGAACATTTTCTTGAAGTCGATTAAAAGAGCAGCGAGCTGCGACTGATCATTATTTCTTCTTCAACGCAGAACTTTGCGCTTCCTTCTTTATAACAAACTTAAATGCGAGTTTCTCATCCTCCACATAGTGTCGCAGTTTCCGCAACGGTATAGACACGCATTTGCTTTCCCTAAAGATGTCATCGACTTGGATGGTGTCGTTAAAACAACGTTCAACGAATACGACACGGCTTGCTGCATCGTGGACGCTATTGATATGAATCTCGTAAATGTATCTCCGTGCTTCTTCCTTACTGCCGATGTACTGGATGCAAATGTGGACAGCCTTGTCGACAGTAGCGGTTTTTACTGTGATGAGGAAGTGCATATTGGTCTGTGCAATCAAGTATACGTAATGCATGTCGCGGTCTTCACAAATACCGCTCACTTGCATATCAGATTCATTACATATATTGCAGTTTAAAGGATGATTTTGTCTGAAGTGGTCCATCAGTTGCGTTAGTTTTCCTGAATAGATAAAAGAAGCGTTTTAAATATTAACGTAATTACCTAGTCAGTTCGTATTTGTACAGTACAGTCTGTTCCCGAACATACGTACGTATCCACTTTTCCATGCAATTAGTATGAAAAAGTGGATACATAATAAAGTTAGGGAACCGACCGTATCTACATAAATAAATAAAAACAAAAGTGATATCAAGGCTAAGCACGGTAGCTTTGTCGCAATTCACAATTTTTAATAAACATTCAAAATGAGAAGGAAGTTTCAAATGTTAAACTTTTCTACTTCTGATAATCCAGAGATTAGCAAGATCTTTCTGAGGGCCTCCGCTAAGTCGCGCGGGTGCACGGCTTGCCGCGGGCGTGGGTATGCTGTTTCAATAGGTTTCAACAGAGCAGATCGAGCCCGTCTCAAGCAGCACTGCTCTGTTAGATGACATGCAACAAGTACGCCGCGTCCGCACCAAGCCGCGGCATACATTCGCATTTGTTAGCGGAGGCCTTGAAAGTAAGATTACCCGTCCAGAAGCAAGTGTTCAAAGTGCCAAGTGGACACAGCATGTCGCGGAAGAAGCACTCGCGCGCGTGCTCCTCCACCTCGCAAGTAGCAAGTGCGACTTCGCAGCCCGCCACCTGGTAGGGGCAAGGCAAACGCTCTGCGATTGCCTGCCAACACATAACTTAGTCAATTGCGTTATTGTTATTACCATTGTAGGTATTTGACTTTTGGTTTCAATACCCATAGGTACATATTGGTGCCCTTGTCGAATCCCGATGTCAAATTAAACAACATTCACAGCTCATAAACCAATTTTCGAAGCAGAATAGTTCATCACCTCTAGCAAGTAATGGCGCATGGCCGGCAGTGGCCGGCGCCCACTGGAGTGGTCGAGTGGTCGAAGCGTGCGCTGACTGCTGAGTGCGGTGTTGGAATTTGACACTGGCTCTGGCTCCTCCAAGAGGTCATTACCAAGTGATAACATTCTGAAAACAAATTATCTTTGTCGGAGGTGTTCGAGCTGCGCCGAAATATTCGAAAGTAGAGTAGGGTAGAATCGCACTCGTTTAATGATTAGAAAAGGAATAATAGAGTTTTATGTCCGTAACAAACGCTACCGCCTTGTGTCACTTTAAGGAATGACCTTCATTATTCATAAAGAGTTACAAACCCGTTGCAGGAAAATTTATCTTTACGAAACCAAATATCGAAATGACTGGTAAAAAACAACGACAAATACAATAGGTAGTAAATTAACAGACACACATACATAAAACGAACATAACACACATAAAAATTACAGTTTACATTGAGAAACCGATGTACAAAGGCGAACTTATCCTGTAAATAAAGGGATCTCTTCCAGTTAAACTTTGAACGATTGACAAAACAACGAAAACAAAGAGTTTATTATTTGACTTAAATGAATGTACACCTGTAATAAACTAACGCATTGCGACTGAGCTGGATCGTCGTCACTGACGTAGTTTAATGTTGTGTTTTAATGTTTATCGTGTCTTCGTTTGCCAGAAAAACTTCAGCTATTTTTGTCATCACTCGAAACTCGCAACCTTGAGTAAAAGTAAAAGGTGGCCCACGTAGAAACCGAAACTATATAAATAAAATATATATTTTATTTATGCGTACTTTACCTACTTTTCTTGGAGTATAAAAACAAAGAAATTATTCTAAAACTAAAATTGGTAGATTCACAGATATACCGTTACTGTTACTATAAGTGCAAATACGATACGTTCACATTTGTATCAAAATCTTGATCACTCACTATAACACATACTAATACATTATAATTTTTCGTAATTTATTTGACTTTATTTATTACTCTAGATGCACCTAAATATTATTTAATAATAAATATTAAGCGATAAAGATCACTAGGCTCTAAATCTGTGTTTCAAGTTCAATGTCAAAACTGTTTAAAAGTTATATTCTCGTATGGGTTTATTCTTATCCTTACCTTAGTTCGGTTGGTCGTATAGGATTTAGGAAACAGTTTTCTACAGTAGGTACAGAAGATGCTGCTAGAGTTTTGGAGTGTGTTGTATTGCAAGACTACATACATTACATTACACTTTATGTCTTGTTGGTATATGTGTTGTTGTAGGTTGGTATTTTAGAAGATGTGCTACCAATTCTATCTATTTAAACCGTTTCATCATGTATTATTTGCTTTGTAATAAATAGCACTGGACAAGGCCAAAGTTTTCGCCATTTTAAACCCTTTTTAGATTATTATTTTATTCGTACATTTTAGCGTTTCTTGAGTACGCTTAAACATTCTTATTGCCAATGTCATATGTCAGTCAAGCATTGCCCTGCCACCGTCTGTCTGTCTGTCTGGCTGTTGTCAGTGTCATCATTCATAATATAAAAGAAGGCGTTTATAATAAATAACAATTTTTCTTATTCTTAGCAACCCTTATAATAATATAATAAGATTTGAAAAATAGCGTTGTTACTTACGCTTACATTATGGCCAACTCCAAGGACCGAGAAGAACCCGCAGTCCTCGCTCTTCAGAGCTATAAAAAAAAAGATTACTCATCCGCTCTTCAACATTTATCCGAATTAGAATCTCTCGTTGGCAACAACAACAAGAGACTCCAGCACAACAAAGCCATCGTGGAGTTCATGTCTAGCGGTATGAAGAACGTGGATAAGTTTAAAAAGGCCATCGCGCAAGTGACAAGTGTCAACTTTCCGGAGGTCGACACGAAGGAATCGACATCACCTTACGCGCTTTACAATTACGCTGTTCTACTGTACCACTCGCGCTATTACTACCAATGCGCTGTGGTGCTGGAGCGGTTACTCAATTCTAAAAGCGTCAAAGACACCAAATTGCATCAGCAAATAGTCCTGCTGATGATGGAGGCGACGCTCTGCCGCCGCACATACAACAAGACTCTAGAGGTGGCCAACAATCATGAGGAGCTCATGAGGTCTGATAAAGAAATAAATAGCATGTTTGAGAGACTCGTCAGCAGGGCCAAATTACTACTGGGTCAAAAAATTGTGTTAAATCTATCTGCTGATTCCATTGAGAACATTTTTGTCATTGCTCAGCAACATTACATCAATGGCGACGTAAAGGAAGCAGCCAACACCTTAGGACAGTACAGAACGCTCAAACATAATTATGATTTAAAGACTCAAGGGGAAGACATTTGGGCAGCTATAAATAATAATCTGGGTGTCATTTATATGTCAGTTAAGAAACCATATTTGGCCTCAAAATATTTTCAACATGCAGTCAAAGAACATTTTAGAGCCATGGAGAGTGAGGCCAGTGAGCACCTGATAGCCTGCAAGGACAGGCCTCTGTATGTGTACAATCTAGGGTTAGCTCTGCTGGCAGCAAACAACTCGGAGGGGGCGTTTGAGTGCCTTGTAGAGACAGCCCGCCACTACCCCAACAACCCACGCATCTGGCTGCACCTGGCCGAATGCTGCATCAAGAAGTGCTGCAGCAATGAGGCCCAGCAATTTACAGTTAAAAAACTCGGGAGCAGTCCACACACTAGAATCTTGTTTACTAAAGAGGTCAAAGATAAATATTCAACCAGTGGAGAGTCTTTTGCAATACCAACTTTGTCATTGGAGTTTGCGGCGCTATGTCTTAGGAACGCTATTACATTACTGCCTGAGCAGGAGCCTACTATAGATCCATTACTGCCCATAGTGCAGGCTCCTCCGGGACCACCTATCAGCTGGCAGCAGTGTTGTGAGGTCAAGAACTCAGTGCTGGTGTTGCAGAGTTATGTGCTACTCCACATGCAGGACCCCCTGTCGGCGTTGATGAGTGCCAATGAATTGTTAAGCCAGCCCGATGTGTCTAACAGCCACAAGGCCTGGGCACACATATACGCAGCCGAGGCTCTTATCAACTTGGACAGAATAACAGATGCTGTGGAACATCTCCACCCGCCCATGATCCATGATTTGGTTTCGGTGCTCCCGTATCAGATGCGCGACATGATAGCAGTGTCCGTGTGGGCCAAGGCTGCCGTTTGCCACATACTTAGAGGAGATTTGGTAACAGCAAAAAAAATTGTAATGCAAATAAGTTCCCCTAGAGTTTTACCTTTGCAAATGTATCTAGAAATTTGTACTGGAAATATAGAAAATTGCCACACAACATTAAGAAAACTGAGAAGTCTGTCACAATGATGTCTATCAGTATAATAAATATTTCTTCTCTTGCATTTTTATTTTTTGTGATTACTCTTCGGCAAAGTTGTACACAAAATCTATTCCGTAGGTATGCTTTTCATTCCCATATTAAAAAACTGACCAAGTGTGCCATTACGAAAAAATCATACTACCCATATTAAACATCTAATATTTTTTTAAGGATTTTGTATTTTGTATGTAATTTTCCAAGTTCTTTTTATAACTTAAGTGCTACTTACTCAAACTAAAGCCGGCACTTAAACTTAGCCATTATAGTTTTCCTTGTAAGTTTGATATACATTATAGTATGTAACATTGTGTAGTAGGTAGGTACATGATATTTTTCAAAAAATTCAAACCATTTAGCTTTGGGGGGGAATCAGTTGAATACCTATTTTGCAAACATTTCACTGAAAAACCCCTCAATGATTTTAAAAGACCTTGGTACCTATCCAATGATACCCCATCCATCACCCCTCTTCACCCCTACTTTACCTATCCTCGCTATAGGTAAATGAAGCGATTTTATTGGTTCATGTCATGACATGACAAACACATTCCTCGCCGCACAATATATCCTCGCACATATATCTTGCTCGCTAATCCTGCCGTGAAGCAGCAGTGCTTGCATTGTTGTGTTTCGGCGTGGAGAGTAAGACAGCCGGTGAAATTACTGGCACATGAGGTATCCCATCTTAGGCCTCTAGGTTGGCAACGCGTCTGTAATACCCCTGGTGTTGCAGATGTTTATGGGCGGTGGTGATTTCTTACCATCAGGAGACCCACTTGCTTGTTTGCCATCCAGTCGAATAAAAAAAAAAAAAAAACATATCTAGTGGAAACACAGTCTAAACATTCGTATTTTCCTCCAGATTTCAGAGGTGTGTGTCTGTGTATTAGGAGACAGGAAAGCACACTATAGGTAGAAACATGAACTCTAATACCTTAATAATAGAGTGCATGTGCCGATATTTTTGACCACCTTGGCCGCTCCGAAATATCTGATAGCGACTGTACTAATACTCTTTGGGGAAGCGTAAAAATGCGGTGAAGGAAAACATCGTGAGGAAACCTGTACAAACCTGCGAAGCAATTCAATGGTGCGTGTGAAGTTCCCAATCCGCACTGGGCCCGCGTGGGAACTATAGCCCAAGCCCTCTTGTTCTGAGAGGAGGCCTGTGCCCAGCAGTGGGACGTATATAGGCTGGGATGATGATGAAGACCCCATCTAATCTAATAAATATAACAAAAAATTAAGAGCAGAAATATTACGCATGTGCTCGTAGTATTACGCACACTCAAACTCAATTCAAGATTTCCCGCCCTTTTTTCATAATGAAATTTGGGAGGGATGGCACTACCAAACGGTACGTTTCACTTTGCGCCCGTAACAATTGTAAGGGCTCTTACACACGACGTTTTTTTTGGGCTCCTTTGTATCGATACAAAACAAACACAAACGCAAGTTAAACGTTCAGTGTTCAGCAAACGCAAGGAAGCCGAGGGGCTACTACGAACTTCGAAAATCGTACCGTCCCCCTCACTCATATTAAATAATATATATTAGCGTCAGTGGGACGGCAAGATACGGAGTTCGAATATTCGTAGTAAAGGACCCGGCACGTTTTAAGCTTACACACGATCCTTGCGTTTGTATTGATACAAACGCCACGTTCACTTAGTTAGAGGTAGAGGGCGATATGATCGTTGCGGGCGTTTAGAGGAACGTATTCATTATGTCATTCTTGGTCATTTCTAGAGGTGAGACGTACTAGGCGAAACGCGGACTAAGTCTTGCGAGTACGCGTCCACAGAAATACTTGATACAAAGACTAGGTCCACGAGTATCTACGAGTACTTAACTCAATTGACTCATTGCGTAAACAAAATGATTCCCGTAAATGCGCTCCCGTGATTGCGTATACACCTAATACTTAATACGCGTTTTAGTAGTTTTACGAATGTCGAACTATCGAAATGCACGTCACATTTTTTTTATTTGTTCAAATAAATTCATTATATAGCGATCTATATCCCATTTAATTTTCGTGCAATCTCTGCGCATGTATGTCGTGATAATATTATAGTATAATTAATAAAAACAATTTTAAATGCACCCCACTTTCTTATATTTTCGACACTTTTCGACTAGCAACTGTTTGTTTTTAAAATTGCAAATTCTAAGTAGACTAGACAACAAGTAGGTACTATCACACCAAAACAAAGAATGTCATCAAAAGAAACTGGACCCTTTTGTGTTCATGCTTAAAGTGTTATTAGAACAAATGATAAGATAAGATAACTCGCTCCGCTCCTTTTTCCTGGAATTCATTTCATCGCGCAGGTGGCTAAGAGAGTCGAGCGAACCCGACGACCCGAAGTCCCGAAGTTCTCCGACGTTTACCGAATAGTTTCGAGCGCGACGCGACGAGCGCACTTTTTTTCAAGTTGGCGGAACGTTGTCAGCCGCCGTACTCCTAAATACTCGTACGCTAAAAGAATAGCGGGCGGGAACGTGTACTCACGCGTCCAAGCCAAAACCTGTTCCAAAAACCTATTCCAGTAAATACGTCTCACCTCTAGTCATTTCATTTGCTTGCGCGAATTGCGCCAAAAATGTACTCTGTCTGTGATTGCGCCCCGCGCGCGGCGCGCCCTCGCTTCGCACGGATCGGAGCTCGGCGCGCAGTAGTCGCAGTACCTTACCCAGCAAGATATTATACTACTTGTATACTATGATCATGATCATAACTACTCTTTGCTTGCTCACTTCAGCCGCCGTTGTCCCGTCCGTGAATCCCGTGACCCGTCCCGTGACATCGAGCTCGGTTTTGCATGAAAAAAAAAACCGTGACGTTTGTGAAAAATACTCGGGAATAATGCAAACGGGTTATATTTAAAATCGAGTCTATCGAGTTGAGATTGAGAATCAATAATGTTTACAATATGCGTCGCGTCAATATACGATTATAAATAAACAAAAGCTGAAGACTCGTGTATGTGTTGTGAAAAAATCAAGTGTAACTTCCTTCATTCCCCCGTTTTAACTTCGGACTGTTACCAAATTAAATTAAATTGACTTCGTACAGGACGCAGTTTCCAGCCCATAAAATTTTAAACAAAAGTTGTTGAAGACCTGTAATCATTGTTGAGAGGGAGGGCTGGATGACCACGCGAATATTTCAACGCAGGTCGTGGGTTGGATTTTCTCGACAAACAAACACCGAAATGTTCTGTGATGACCACTGTTTATTTATCTCAAATAATTGTGGCAATATGTATAGATTTATTTCTATCTAAACAACCGAGTGAGATCAGAGGTGGTCGTAACTATTGCAACGGAAGAAAGAAGAAGGGAAGGGAAGAACAGCGCCATCAAGTGTTGCATGCATACAAATTCCAATAATCATGTCCCGGCGTTCGATTTTTCTGCTCGCTGCGACGGTGGTACTGCTGTATTTTTCTTTGATAGTGTTTATGCTGAGTCCGCTGCACGGGGCGCGGCAGGTGTACTACTCAGTGGGGCACCGGTACGCGCTGCGGGGTGCGGCCGGCGTCACGTGGTGCAAGGAGCCGCGCTACCAGCCGGCGGGGCCCTCCGGCCGCGCCGTGGCGCTTGCCTCTTTCCCTGGCAGCGGTAACACCTGGCTGCGGTATTTGCTGCAGCAAGCCACAGGTGATGCCATCAATCACCAGAGCCCGGAAATTGACTTAGTGACTTTGTACTTAGACTACCTACTAAATGATATCAATAAATAAAAATAAAAAAATTGAAAATATATTAGACTATAAATTAGATAGACTGTACAAAGAAGAAGAAGAGAAAGGGGGGGGGGGGCATTTCTGGGACTTAGATTTTTTTTTGATGAAAATGAAAAACCATCTATCTATCTATCTATAACAGCCCTTATAGCGCCCGTCTTCGGACATAGGCCTCCTCTCTACTTTTTCAGTCTTGCCTATTCATTGCCACTCGCATCCAGTTTACGCCAGCTTGCTGCCGGATATCATCTGTCCATCTTTTTCGTGGTCATCCTCTACCGCGGGTGTTAGCACGGGGTCTCCACTCCAGGACTCTTCTCGCCCAACGACTGTGGTCCATTCTAGCAAAATGTCCTGCCCATCTCCACTTTCTGAGTTCTATTTCTGTTATTACGTCATTCACTTTAGTCTTCTGTCTGATCAACTCGTTTTTCTTTCGGTCCAGAAGGTGTATTCCGAGCATTATTCGCTACATTGCTCTTTGTGCAACACGTAGTTTCTCAGCAGACCTTTCTGTTAAGGTGGTGGTTTCTATTCCATATGTGAAGACGGGCAAGACACACTGATTAAATACCCTGGTCTTAAGATATTGCGGGATCTTTTTGGATTTAAAGACGGAAAATGAAAAACCATACGGGGTGCAAAATACTGAACTATTTTTGAGTTTTTGATAAAATAACCTATCCATGCTTCATTTACCTATCCTCGCACAGCACATCTCTGATGGAAACAGGAAACAGCTGAGCGGATGAGGCTAGGTAAATGGAGCATTTCTATTGGTTCATGCAAAACACGATTCATCACTACACATCCTCACACATATCTGGTGGAAACGGAGCCTCATGGTTTTTTTTAAAGAATCTTATTGAATGCTTTAAGCACTACAACAGACTGAACATGAAATTGACACTGACTTGCTTTTATTGCATATATATATTGTCTATTTTACATTTTCAACTGCTCAAAAGTTAACTGGAAGAGATTGGTCTTTAATAAGGCCTCCTATTGCTAACCCCTAATTTTAATCTTGTATCTTGTATTTATATCAAAAGCCTATAATCACTGCACATTTTATGTTACAACAGAGACTTAGAACCTTAACAAAAATGTTTAACTATAATTTTATATCTTTAAACTGGAGATAATTAAGTATAAAAACTATTTTCAGGCATATGGACTGGTTCAGTGTACATGGACTTTGGCCTCAAAGTCCGTGGTTTCCCAGCTGAGAATGTGACGGATGCCACGGTGCTGGTGGTGAAGACTCACGAATCTCCCCCACCAGACCAGTTTAAGGCAGCTGTCTTGCTAGTCCGTAACCCTAGAGATGCGATTTTGGTGAGTAAGACATTTTAATAGTTCTTCATTATAGAGTATACTTGTTTTAGTCTCATACAGCCCAAATGTGCAAAAGAATGTACATAATAAGTTCAAGGGAATTATGGACCTGCGGCTTTAAGATATAGCAAAGTAACATTACTTTTATTTCTCTATTATTTTATGTTGCGACAATTTAACTTTATTCCTGAAATGATTAGATTCATGTTGCTTCAACAATTTTTTTAAATAATATTTATAATATGGTGGTGCCCAGGTTACACTAGGTCAAATGAAAGTATTTCTCCACAACGCTAGTAGAGCTGGTAAGCTCAGACATCTGTTCTCATAGCAATTTCAGAGTACATAAAATCTGACTGCCAAAAGGAAGGTTATGTCCACTAATGTTTTTCAAGCATATATGAGAGAATCAACCTTTGAAATATGATTAGATATATTTGATTAATCCTGAAAAAGGTGAATAAAAATCAAAGTTATATTTTATTTAATTACCCCCTTTATATTTATTTTATAATAAGTTCTTCAAATACAAGTATTGTGCAAAAGAAACTTTTTTGGTGCAAAGGAAAAGAAACAAAATACAATCGCCAAACTTTGAGATACTTGTACAAAGGCGGACTAACACACATAATAAAAACATTTGAAAATAGATAAAACCCAAGCAAACAAAGCAACATGCTAACCATTAACATAACATCCACAGGCCGACTTTAACAGGCACCTCATGGGCCACGTTGGCACAGCACCCATATCAGCATTTAAGATGAAAAGTCCTGATCGCAAAAAATCTGGTAAGCTTCAACAAATCTTACTATAACCTAAAAACAATTGCTTTGCTCACCCGCGACCCACACGACCAAGGATAGCTACATCTATACTACAAATGTGTATTCCTACACAACCGTTCACCATGCTACCCTACCCTACCAGCGATGTTAGACTGACTGTTGTGTGGATGTTATCATGTTAGGTAGTGATGCTCTGAAGATGAGCTCTGGTGGAGCTCGAAACGCGTCAGTGTAGTGTGATGATGGTGAAAGATGAGTTTGTGTGATTTGTGTGTTCTTACGGTGTGGAGGTGGAAGAACTGCATGAACACGCATTTCTTGCATAAAGGTCGCGGGTGAGCAAACTAAAGGTCACAACTCATTAGCGCCACCCGGCACCCGACCATGACCGCCTCGTCGTTCGGCGTCCACTCGTTGTCAACAGTTGGTCCACGGGTGGACGCCGCGTTGACAACGAGTGGACCTCGCGTGGTCCATGAATTTTCGAGTAACTAGTCTGGACGGGTGGAGAGCGCTGCATCGCAAGCGTGCGGGCAGCGAGCTATCACCGAGTGGTCCACTCGCCGTCCGCGCGTGGCAACTTCACGAGCGAAGCGATCTGGTGACGCTAACGGAATGAGGGCTATCGTTTTTTGTCTTTCTAGATGGCGCCACTGTTGCGTGAGGTTTTTAAGTGTGGCTTGCAAAGTCTGTTATTACGGGCGTGAAAACAAAGTTTAGATTAAAATCATATTTAATACACCTTAAAACCGTACCATAAAAATACCGAGCAACCACAGTGTTGCGTAGTCCCGTTTTGTTCGGAAAAAGGGTGGTCAAAAGTTTCCGAAAGACAAAACTGTCTCAAAACACAGACATTCATTGCCCCGTAACGCATAATTGCCATAATTAATTTCAGGTAATGCAAAATATTCACAAAATTATTTTAAATTATAAATAAACCCGCGTAGCTCACCCAAAAACTATGAGATTTGACATTTCGGAGACCTCACGCTACACTAGCGCCTCTAGCGGCGAATTCATACGCGATAGCCCTCATTGACGTAGTGAGCGCATGCCCATGCCTATACAAATCCATATAAAGAATACTGACCGCTGCGGTCCATGTGGTGTCTACCTCGTTTTGGCTGAGAATTGGATTCTTGAGTTGTTGACGCGTATGTAGTTATACCTAGGACAAACCGTCCAATCAGTTCAGTCCAACTTCGAGAAGGTCAATCGTCGAATCCAACTCAGATGGGCAGCGTTTGGGAAACTCCGCAATGTCTTTTCGTCCAAAATTCCTCAGTGCCTTAAGACGAAAGTCTTTAACCAAGCAATGTGTGTTGCCATGCCAGTGATGACATATGGATCCTAGACGTGGTGCTTCACGGGTGACACTCTTTCCCGGCCCGGACAACACCGACATGGTAATACCGGCCCTGTTTTTTTTGTACTCGCGCCCATAGAAACTGACAGTAGCTTCTATGGGCGTGTACACGAAAAACAGGGTCGGTATTTCCATCCCGGTATTATCTGGGCCGGGAAAGAGTGTCACCCGTGCTTCACTATTGGCCATATAAATAAGCTCAAGAGTTGCTCAGCGAGCTATGGAGAGAGCTATGCTCGGGGTCTCTCTACGGGATCGAATTAGAAATGAGAAGATACGTAGAAGAACAAGGGTTACCGACATAGCCAAGCGAATTAGCTCGTTGAAGTGGCAATGGGCAGGCCTCATAGCACGGAGATCAGATGGCTGTTGGGGCTGAAAAGTTCTTGAATGGAGACCGCGGATGGGCAAGCGCAGCGTGAGACGTCCACCAACGAGATAGACGGATGATCGGTCAAAGCCGCGGGTTCACGGTGGATGCAAGCCGCTTACAACCGAAGTAACGGGAGGTCTATGGGGGAGGCCTGTGTCCAACAGTGGACGTCCTACGGTTGAGATGATGATGAACCGCTCGCGGCGAGGCGGTGCGGGTCGAGTGGCGGGTGGCTCTAATAAGCTGTGACCTTGGTTTTAGCTCATTCATTGACTAAATAAATAAAACAATCCGGTCAGCGTGGGCGGTGTACGTGTCCAAGAACGTGGCGGCGTGGGAGGCCCTGCACGCGCGCTGGCTGTCGCGCTTCGCGGGCCGCGTGCTGGTCGTGCTGTACGGGGCGCTCGTGCGAGACACGCGCCAGGCCTTACTGGACATCCTGGACTTCTTGAACCACACCGTTCCGGAGGTCAGTTTGTCGTGCACTCGTTCCAACTATAACCTGTTATACGTCTAGAACGTTTAACCGTTAACAGATTCTAGTACCCAAGGGGTGCCAAGGGGCGTCCATCCCCTCCCCCCATGCGCCGTAACGTTTTTCTGTACCCCCTCCCCGTCCCTAAACGTTATCTTAACACCCACATGATCATTTTTATTTTAAGTCCTTTTCTTTAGCTTTAGCCGTTTTCCAAATTTAGTTGCCATTTTCTTGGTAGGTACAGTTGCGGTAATAAGTCAGCACTTTTGAGGACATTATATACCTAATATGAACTTTTAATAAAAAAAAAAACTGTGACGTAACGCGTTGTCGAACACACCTCCCGCCCCTATAACGCATCGTAACGTTTTACAAGAAAAAGTGTGTTACGTAATAGGCACTTGAGCGCTCCCCTACATATGTTTCCTTGTAGTCGAAATGAAAAGCGGTGTCTACCTCGGGAAAAACACCAATATCACATTAAGATTGTTTATTTGGAATCTTTTTGTATTTTTTATTTCAATTCCAAATTTTTTGTTAGTTGTTAGGCTGCTCTTTACTCTTAAACTACTAATAATTCTCAAGAAAACCTAACCGTTATAGTTTTCCTTGTAAGTTTGATATACTTACTACCATTCTGATTTTTTTTTAAATTGTTCACCCACCGGTTTAGATTTTAGAGAGGGGAAGGGGGGACGCTCGATTTTAATGAAAATTTGTACTAAAGTTGAATATTTTGCAAACAAATCACTGAATCGAAAAATCGTTTTGGCAACTCCCTAATGGTTTTAAAAGACCTATCCAACGATACCCCACACTACAAGATTGGATGAGAAAAAAAATCACACCCACTTCAAGTCTTTTTAAAAAAATATATTGTACCATTTTGTTGGCATAGTTTACATATATATTCGTGCAAAACTACAGCTTTCTAGCATTGATAGTCCCTGAGCAAAGCCTTGAACGGACAGACAGACAGACAGACACATGGCTCTTGCTTGCTAATCCTGCTGTGACGCAGCAGTGCGTGCACTGTTGTGTTTTGGCATGGAGAGTAAGACAGCCGGTGAAATTACTGGCACTTGTGGTATTCCATCTTGGGCCTCTAGGTTGGCAACGCATCTGCAATCCCCCTGGTGTTGCAGGTGTCTATGGGCGGTGGTCATCTCTTACCATCAGGAGACCCACTTGCTCGTTTGCCATCCAGTCGAATAAAAAAAAACATGGCGAAACTATAAGGGTTCCGTTTTTGCCATTTTGGCTACGGAACCCTAAAAAGGAAAAAAGAATTGGAAATGTGTAGTCTTATAATATAATTATTATTACCAGGAGGACATATACTGCGCGGTGGTAAACAAGGAGGGCATCTACAGGCGAAGGAAGAAGCTGCAGGACTTTGATCCGTTCTCCGCGGACATGTACCGGGCGATGGCGGCGGCGCGTGCGCGCGTGGCTGCCCTCATCACAGACTATTACCGGCGACACAACATCACGGACAAGTTGCCTAGCATAGGAGACTTACTCGCTCAGTAACAAGCGAAAAGGATTCATTCAATAATACACGCGAGCATGAATGATCTCATTTCCAATGTAGGGGAAAAGTCGGAAATGTAAACGGAAATTCGTTAAGGCGAAATCACCGAAACGCTGCCTGTTTGTAGGGAATGCAAGGCAACGTTCGCATCACTCAATGCATCCGGCCGGAATCATGGTTTACATTCGATTCCAAATAGTAGATATCAAAAGGGCCGGCTTGTGTTCCGGGTGTCCGAGGGAGGCGGTGATCGCTTCCCATTAGGTGACCCACTTGCTCGTTCACCCCCTCATAATTATAAAGTAAAGTATTAGGTACTAACATAAAATGACGGAAAAACAGAATTAGCTTCGTTATTTTCGTGTTATGTTGTTGTTATGGAAATATGGTTAGGCTGTTAATAATGAGTATTTCATAAGGTTAAATTTAGAACGTCAGTAAATGATAATATATGTTATTTATGGTCATGCCAGATGATTGATGCGCACATAACTAAATTGAAGTTCAATTATCTCGCTTTATGAATAATTGCAGGAAAAATTACAAACGAAACTTTAGGATAGGCACCTAAACTTGTACTAAACTTGTACCTACTCAAGTAGTTTAGTTGAAAATAACTTTATTAACTGTGGCTAGTCATTTGTTAATAAGATGATGTTTTATGTTGTGTAGTCTACTGGAGCCAAATTATGAAATGAAATCTGTGAAAATAGGTATAGGGGCCATTTGTGTTTGAGCTATTGCTGAAAAATGATTGCTAGAATTTTTTTAGTTTTCGACTAGTCAGCAAAACGAATTATGGCATATTTTCTAGTACTGTACTGGTACTCATAATTTACAATTTAACTCAATATCATCATAGTCTCAAACGGTATTTTCGCAAACGTGATTTCAAACTTCGGCCCCTCTTTGCTGTTAGTTGTTAGCTTGCTATAGACACTTCCTTAAAAGACATTTGAGTATTTATTATCTTTACAAAGTTCTTATTGTTCGTTCACAATACACCTGTCTCTGACCATTATTGGACTTTAAATTCAAGGTTCGATTCTACTCGCATTTTTGACATTTATTTGACATCTCATAGATAAACATTTATCAATGTGCTGTCAATTTTGTATTGTATCGCATACATTGAAAATGACATTTTAATCTGTATAAAAAAAAAACTAAATTAACGATGATCATATTTAAAAAAAGTTGCAGAACAAAAGTAGCTCAGTTATGCGAATAGAATCGAACCTTCAATTTAAAGCCCCATGGCCGGGACTCCCTGTATATAATTTAATTTTTAATACACATTATACATTAGTAAAGTAAGCATCACAAATAAATAAGCATTTGAATAGACTTCCTCCTAGTCTTAAGTGAAATTAGTGAAAACCATCCCGCGTTTTCAATTTATCTTCCAGTGAATGAACTGTAAGTAATTTGCATTTTTTTGTATTTAATTATAGCTAAAAGATCAACGAAAGTCTTATCAAAGAAGTTCAAACGTTGGCCTAATAAAGTATAGTTATGAGTGAGTTGTTTTAAAATAATGTAGTCTAAATTTGAAACTTACAAAGACGCTCGTTTGATGTTATTCGCACTTGGTTATATGCATGCACATCAAGTTTTAATAAATAAGTGATTTCAGGCGCAATAACATGACTATCGTTTAGGGGCATACATGTCCAAATGTCAGAAAGTCCAGGTGTCACATTGTCCATGGTCAAAAAGTCCGAAGGAAGAAACGTCCTAGTGTCTAAAAGTCCTAGCGTCAAAAAGTCCAAAGGATTAAACGTACTAGTGCCTGAAAGTCCTAGCGTCAAAAAGTCCATGGTCAAAAAGTCCGAAGGATGAAACATCCTAGTGTCTGAAAGTCCTAGCGTCAAAAAGTCCATACTCAAAAAGTCCGAAGGATTAAACGTCCTAGTTCTGAAGGCTTGAATCCCATAATGTCTCATTGTATAAAAATATGACTAACACGACTAAATGATAAATATAACTGAAATAGATTAGAGAGCTAGATTGCTCATCTGCATTATTTCCAGTCTGTTATCTAACACCCTGAGACCCATTCTCAGTAAGATCCAGATGCATCTATGATGCTTCGTACATGTCATGTCGAGTCGACAAAAATTGACCAGCTGATCCAGTCATGCAGATGGATTGGGGCCTCATTCTACATTGTCTCTTTCCATATTGTTATCGTATTGTCTACGTGGTGGCAGCTCTTATTGACTTGACAGTAAAGGCGATCGAGTCGAAAACAATTTGATTGCAATAGGTGTAAACAAAACCAAATTAGAATGAGTGAGACCCCTGGACTCTCGGACATATGGACTATCCGACATTAGGGCATTATAACCTTCGAACTTTTTGACCATGGACAATGTGACACCTGGACTCTCGGACATATGGACTATCCGACATTAGGGCATTATAACCTTCGAACTTTTTGACAATGGACAATGTGACACCTGGACTCTCGGACATATGGACTATCCGACATTAAGGCATTATAACCTTCGAACTTTTTGACCATGGACAATGTGACACCTGGACTTTCTGACATTTGGACATGTATGCCCCTAAACGCATGACTATAGGTGTACTCAACAATCACCTTTGTAGTTTGTCTCTGTTGTTCATCATTTAAGGTAGGTATGTCTTGTCAGTCGTAACTCCCTTATGCATAAAATGTTCCCTGAAGTACCTGATTCTCATGGGTGCCGGCCGGATTATTTTCAGGGTGTATTGCATCTGCATACAGGGTATACCGTAAGTAGCACGACAAAGAAACTAGAAAGAAACAAAGAACAAAAGTGAGTAGCTATTGTTGAAGTTGACTGTACTTACCTGTTCTTGTATGATTTTAAAAAGAAAATCCTGTGATGGGAACGTAATTGTGCCAATTTATTGTGGACGAGCATTGGAGCGCCGAAAATAACCAAATAACAATATCTAGTCAGTATTAATTAATAAATTTATAAGTTATTATTATTAACTTATTACCTCTGAAATGGCATAATTTTAATACGCTACTGCGTTTAATTATACAACAATAAGGATATTTGTATATGGACTTTGTTTATTTTATATATGTACTTAGATTATTCTGTTTTTTAAAAGATTTGTTTGTTAAGATATTGTTGATTTTATTGATTGATTACTTAATATATTTGATTTTATTACTGTTATTTAGGCCATTAGTGTAGTGACTCGTACCAATTAGCACAATAGTAACCAAATTTCATACATATAAGTCATCATCCTAGCCTATATGTGTCCCACTGCTGGGCACAGGCCTCCTCTCAGAATGAGAGGGCTTGGGCCATAGTTCCCACGCGGGCCCAGTGCGTATTGGGAACTTCATACATAAGTAAAGAAATAAATTAATTAAAAGGAACTCAAAGGATGGCTTGCTCAGCACCGATTCTTAGTAAGCTGCCCACGCATATCATAAGTGAACATAACAAAATTAGTTCTGAAACCCGTTAAAATGTAGACATTTAATTTTGTATTTACTTAACGTTGTGTACCTATCTAATATTTAATAAGTCTTAACTTAAGACTGCGAAAGCTTTTGTTTCTGAAAATAAAAAAATAACAAGTGGTACAGCTTTTTTCTCAATTTTTTCCCTGCCCAGTGAATTGGGTAATTTATATTTTGTCATGTCAGCAGCTATAGTTTCAAACAAAATAGTACCTACGAAACTATTTGACTTGACTAGATTTTACGTACGGGCCGGGCTATATTATATTTGTCAATGTTACATTTCTGTAATTTGATGTATTAGTACAAAAAAGCCAACTGAAATATTGAACTTGCATTACATCCCAAGCAAAGTAATTTTGCGCCTGTATAGATTTCAATTCTTTTATCTGCGAACTCAACGACGACGGATATTTTTAATATTGAACTTGGCTCTCATTTCATATTTATGCTTTTGATGGAATGTTGTTTTTCTCAAACATAGAGAGAAGGTTTATTTTGTTTTCAAAATTTTGCTTATTTACTTAGTACTCCCTGATAAGCGATGAGTCAATTCTCCTAGTCCAGCAAAAACCGATGCTACAAAAAGGGCTGAATTTTTTGTCGACCGGATGCAAAGAGTATTACCGGTAGGCAAAGTGGTTAGAGAACCTGCGGGGTTACTACGGAATTCGAAGTTCGTGTCGTTGCGTCCCTCTGACGCTTATACTATTTAATACGAGAGTCAGAGGGACGGTATGATACGAACTTCGGAGTAGGCCCTCTGACTACGAAGCTTGAGGTCCCGGATTCGATCCCCGGCCGGGGCAAATATTTGTATGAATTATATGAATGTTTGTTCTCGGGGTCTTGAATGTTTAATATGTATTTATCTATGAAAGTATGTTTATCCGTTGCCTAGTATACATAGTATGTACAGTCGAGTTCATAAACTTGTGATCAAAAAATATCTGAACACACTTCTACGCCGCTAACAATATCAGAGATGTGTTCAGATATTTTTGATCAAAAATTTGCTCACACACAAGTTTATGAACTCTACTGTACGCAAGCTTTGCTTAGTTTGGGACTAGGTCAATTTCAATTGGTGTCAAGTGTCCCATGATATTTTAAGATGTTAAGTACAAACCAAAGAGTGAAGACCAAAAAGTTGCTCATAGTTAAAATTACTTTATTTTAACTGCTTGCGTTACGGTGTGCAACTTTTTGGTCTTCACCCAATTACCGTTCAGCTTAAATTTTTGAATATCTGTTTGCAAAAGAACTAGCGTGGTACAGTCAAGTGCAAAGATATTGACACGGCCAAAGTTACAAAATATGTATACACGGCTTTATGCACTTCACATTAAGGTCATGTACATGTATACATATTTTTGTAACTTTGGCCGTGTCAATATCTTTGCACTTGGCTGTACCTAACCTTCTCATACCAAAGATGTAATTTCAAATCAGCACTATTCATAGCATTTTTTTTTACTTAAATTCTGAAATATCCTTCAATATTCCGTAATTCCAAAGAGTGGGTTGTGTGTTGGTGGTAATAAAACTGCGATTAAAACTAAATAATGCTTTAATTCACATTGTGTCAATATTCATTGGTCACAAACAAGTTTGCACTTCGTCATTGGAACTTATACTCAGTGTCGCATTACAATATTTATAAAATATATGCAGTAAACAACAATCCCCTCAATTTAACTCATCGTTCATCGCTCATACTGCCGCGGGCGAGCCTGTGGGGAGGAAAACTCGGGGAATTTAACATAGTACTAAGTATTTCATTATGATTGGGAGTAATATTTCATTCGCATTTAATTAATTAATCGAATAACTTATTGATACATCTTTTTGTTGCCAAGAGACTCGCGGAAAGGACAGAGTGTTACGCTCAAAGTATAGTACAATTTGCATTTCTGATTATTCATTTTATTATTACATGGGTACTTCACTGTCAGTGCGCGAAGGCCTCGACATTCGAAGAGGGTTCGTTACTGCGCATTACAAACAATTCCTCTAAATTTTAAATGAGATATACACAAATAAATGCAGAGTCCGTCCGCGACTGACGCAAAGTTCGACGCTCACGCACCACGAGGGTAAATAATCACCAGTACAATTTATCTTCTAACAACATGCTAATAAACTCTTAATCATTATACAAAATTATTTTTAAATATCACAAATAAAATACAAAGCTAATGATTGATAGAGGAGAGCCAGCAACAGTTTTATTTGTTTTATTTTCCGTATAATATTAGATTGTCGCCGCGTGGTCGGCGGCCGAATTTGTTATCAACTAAAATGAATGCAACGGGCCCCACTGACTGACAGTTGCCCTGACAGGTCAAAGGGGACAAACCTATACCTCGGACTGGAATAGATACAACTTACAACTTCTTAACTATATAATAAAGCCGCATCCCTTTAGGGCTTTCATGCTAACTGCCTGTCAATGGCACCCGGGCCGGCCGTCAGCCCGCGCTCGTATGGTTGCCAAGTACGTCGTCGTAGCAATTCACAAACACGAGGTCGCCGCGCTCGCCGACAGGCCGTCTTACTCTTGCGTGAGCTTCTTGCATTTATCCGTCTCACCTGTCAGCGAGCTCGGTCAGGTATCAAGTGTCAAACAAAATCTTACTATACAAATAATATTCATAGAACAAAAATGGAAACGCTATGATACAAAATAAAAGAACAAAAACAATCATTTGTAATATTTATACAAAACAACGTCGTTCGTCACTGCTCGGACCGGCTCAATGCGTGCACGTCAGTAGTCTGCCTTAAATCAATCGAAACCAATTATCTAATGGAGTCTTTTTAGAATAAATATGATAGAAAAAAAAAACAATGAAAATATCGTACAAAATCAGCCTTCGCGTATTCGTCCTTCACTATACCATTACCTAACTATCCTACGCGCCTCCCGCTAGCTCGGCAGACTAGACGCGGCGCCGGGCGCTCCGCGGCTGCTCGTACGTAATGTCATGGCGAAACTCGCAAACAAATTACATAGGTTAGTTTTAAATAGATGAACAGGCATTTCTAGTTAGATTTGTCGAAGCGGCCTGACTAGGAGAGAGGCTGCGACCGTTAGGCGCGCGGTTCAATCTCAGTCGCGGGCACGACCGTAGCAGCCTCGACAGTCGCCACCGCCGGCGCCGCTCCAGCCAGAACAACCGCGCCCGGTAGTGTAGTCGCGATGTCAACATTAATAAGGCAGCGCATAAATACATTCAGGCTACGATTTACTACAAATGAAAATTAAGAGATTTACATTATTATCAACTCATTACAATTAATTCGATTGATGACCCACAAAGATTTACGTTTAGACAATAAGTAACAAGATGATAATTATGTCGGAAGTCGCACCAGTCTCATTTATTAAAGAGTCTGAGCAGCTATGGGCTCACAGCCAGCTCTTCGGGTGGCTTTAAGTCTCAAGGGAAGCGATTACACGCAAAAGTGAGACAAACTTTCTCACAAATGTTCCATAAGTCTCACACTGACTATACGACGACAATTTTGCGTAGTTGCGGCATCTAAGTCTTTCCGGGAACCGCCGCCAAACTGGTTTCGAATAGTGCTCGGCGGAAACTTAGTTCTGCGATTCAGTCTTTATTTTAATATGTTTCACTGCAATATGTAGTCGAATCCCCCTCGGAACGCTAACACACCCTATTGCTGCAAACCGCTTCAGAATCCTAATCGCCCATTGAGATTACAAACAATTCATTCACCAACTTAATAGGATGAGAGGTAGTCAATAAATATAGTGTTGCAATCACGGGTGTTTTTTTTTATGGATATTGGTGAATATTAATGAGTGCGTCAGTACAAGCGAGTACCAGAATCCGCGACTACACTAGGAGGTCGAGTTGAGCAGGCGGGCTAGGCGAGGGCGAGGGCGGGGGCGGGGGCGAGGGCGGGGGGCGGGGGCGGGGGCGGGTCACCGCAGCGCGCGGCAGCGCCGGCACACGCGCACGGCGCCGCACGCGCCCCACGAAGACATCTCCGAGCACGAGCCGCAGAAGATTCCGCCGCACTGTCTGCACAACAAAGGACGACGTTATTCACTGATTCCAATTATTTTGAGCTCAAAATGTAGGTAGGTACTTTGGGTATGATTTTGTGTTGTACTTGTTATCTAGCATACCATACATTATACAATAGAAAACCATGAGATGATTATAATTTTTCTGAAAGCGATGTTCGGTCAGAAGTAAACAAGTTGAATTCCCATTTTCGGCAACAATGATCCAGCAGCCACACCACGCCGCGCGCCTCCTGCCCGCCGGCACTGGGCCCGCACCCACCTGCAGTGGTGGCGGCGGCGCGCGAGCCAGAAGTGGTTGCGGCAGTGCTGGCAGCGCGGGGCGGCGCTGTCGGGCAGCCACACTACGCCGCGCGCCTCCTGCCCGCCGGCACTGGGCCCGCACCCACCTGCAGTGGTGGCGGCGGCGCGCGAGCCAGAAGTGGTTGCGGCAGTGCTGGCAGCGCGGGGCGGCGCTGTCGGGCAGCCACACTACGCCGCGCGCCTCCTGCCCGCCGGCACTGGGCCCGCACCCACCTGCAGTGGTGGCGGCGGCGCGCGAGCCAGAAGTGGTTGCGGCAGTGCTGGCAGCGCGGGGCGGCGCTGTCGGGCAGCCACACTACGCCGCGCGCCTCCTGCCCGCCGGCACTGGGCCCGCACCCACCTGCAGTGGTGGCGGCGGCGCGCGAGCCAGAAGTGGTTGCGGCAGTGCTGGCAGCGCGGGGCGGCGCTGTCGGGCAGCCACACTACGCCGCGCGCCTCCTGCCCGCCGGCACTGGGCCCGCACCCACCTGCAGTGGTGGCGGCGGCGCGCGAGCCAGAAGTGGTTGCGGCAGTGCTGGCAGCGCGGGGCGGCGCTGTCGGGCAGCCACACTACGCCGCGCGCCTCCTGCCCGCCGGCACTGGGCCCGCACCCACCTGCAGTGGTGGCGGCGGCGCGCGAGCCAGAAGTGGTTGCGGCAGTGCTGGCAGCGCGGGGCGGCGCTGTCGGGCAGCCACACTACGCCGCGCGCCTCCTGCCCGCCGGCACTGGGCCCGCACCCACCTGCAGTGGTGGCGGCGGCGCGCGAGCCAGAAGTGGTTGCGGCAGTGCTGGCAGCGCGGGGCGGCGCTGTCGGGCAGCCACACTACGCCGCGCGCCTCCTCGCCCACTTCCACCTCGCTCAGGCTGCCGCTACTGCTGCCGCTTGCGCTGCCTCGCCCGCTGTTACTCCCGCTCATCTGTACCCGAAAACACACACTGTCAATATCACCATACTACACATGCTCGAGTCTCAAGCTAAAGCGCACACTCGACTTTTCATCTCTAATATGAATTACTGTATCTTTGTGGAAAGGTTTTGATGTCGTATGCGTCTAATCCTGGCGCTGAGCGATTATGTAATACATAGTATCGCCATGCCGCATATATGCAACAGGTTAATCGGTCACCTCAAAAAAGCTCTACATGTAAAAGCAATAAACACAAACGCAGATAACACTCGGTCACATGGGAGTTTAATTAAACTAACGTTATTCACATACTGCGGCAGTACCAGGCGATCATAAGCGAATAGTGACCTGCGGTGGAAGGGGCGGGGCGCGGCGGACCGGCCCCTCGGGCGGTCTACGCTAGTGGTGTACCAGGGCAGCATGAACAAGGAGTGACCTGCGTGGGCGAGGGCGCGGAGGGCGAGGGCCGCGCGGGCGCGGCGGGCGGCGGCGACGCGCGCCGGAGCGCCTCCCGCGCCGACCGCAGCTGGCCCGTTAACTCTTCAACCACTTTCTGTAAAACAAAGTGAACCCTTTAATTATAAAATACAATAAAATAGAATAATACTCTTAGGCTTAAAATGAACTCAAACTATTGGCATCGCAACTATACTTATGTACCAGACAGCTACATCTGTGTGACAAATGTTTAGGGCCAAATGGACATACGAGTATACTTGTGGCTCGACAGGTTTTTTCACTCGTGTATCACCTATGTATGATTCCTCAAGCTCCATTCTGACTGGACGCCTGTACCCAGCACTGAGCCGTATGTACGTGAAGGCCGAATATGTAATCGTCTAAGCTAGCGAACTTGACCGAACCATACACAAACGGGAAAGCTCGTTGAGCCACGAGTTTATGACCTTCTTCCTACATCTACCTGGCATTTTTGTTTTCATGCAAACCCAGCCAATCAACCGTTTCTACATAAACCAACATGTCACACGGCTGCAACTGTCCCCACCACCACACATGACAAGTAAACCTGGTCCTATACGAAGTGCAAAATTCGAACTTCTGAATTTCGTAGTAGCCCCTCTGTAGCGGCACGAGGTTTAATGTACCAGGCTGGCATATAGCACAGGCGGTGAGCGACCAACCTTCTGGTAGAGTATGATCTGGTGCAGGCGCGCCTGCATGGGGTCGGTGGCGGGCGGCAGGCCGTCGACGGGGTCGGTGGCCGCGGCCCCCGCGCCGCCCGCGCCGCACAGGCAGCGCGCGCGCGCCGCCCCCCCCTCGCCGCACACGCCGCACCAGCACTCCGAGCTGGCCCCAGACTCGCCGGACGTCTCGATGCCGCCTGGGGACGCGAATACATCATGTACCTAACCTACAGTGCTAATTCTGTGCCGCTTTTGCTATCCTAATAGAGAAGCACAATAAGCTCCAAGCGTTATCACCACATGTAATTGTGTCACGATCTATTTTGCGCAAGCGAGTCGGCCCGACTGTTTTACAAGTAAGAATCGCTGACAAACGTTCCTTTGGTGTGGCTATTCTCTAATCTAAGCGGATTTATTACGAACGTCTCCCACGTACGCATAGTCTTTTAACAAACAGTCAAGTGTTTACGGTATACTCATGTATTGATTTCGGCTGTTCATATAAGTATCTTTATACCCGGCGGTATTTTAGTTATAGCTGACTGTTCAATATTCAATTGGGATATTTTTTTCAATTTAGATACAAAGTCAAAATTAGAACAAAACAAAAAAAACAAAGGCAATTTACTACTGGATCGGGCAGTCCGTTACTACTACGTTATTGGTTCATACGGAACATGCTACTAGGGTTTCTGTGACGGACTATTACTAACTTTGATATCAGCGTCACGTTTGTGATTGGTTAATTAAATGAGCCAATCGCATGCAAAACTGTAACGTCAAACGGACCTATCGATACTAACGCCATCTAGAGCCATATTTGACCTGGCTAGAAACCCTCATTTAGAGAGCACGATAAATATAGGTAGTGCCACCAGAGTTGAGGTAACGCACACAAGAACATGTCATGCCACTCTCGTGGCACTACCTGTCCTACTCGTATATACCTTATATATGTACTTGTGTTAGTCTGTGTTAGTATGGTACTGACTGGTGAGGCTGACGCAGTGCGTGCAGCGGCGGCGCGGCGAGCCGGGGCACAGCGTGAGCTGGGAGGCCACGCGCGGCCGCGCCGCCTCCTCGCCCTCCGAGCTGGCGCCGCTCGACGCGGTGCCGCCTGCGGACCGCACCGCGCTCATCATACCCTGGTACCCGGTACTACTTACAGCACGCCCAATACTACAAAATTCGAACTTCGTATATGTATTGCCGTCCCGCTGATGCTTATATTTAATACGAGAGTGAGAGGTACGGTGCGGTGCGATACAAACTTCGATTTTCGAATTTCGAAGTAGCCTCCCAGTGGCCATTAAGCTGCGGCCCGCAACCGATACTTTAGCGACCCATATGCAACGACTTTAGTAGGTAATGGGGTTGCAAAACAGATTTTCCATACGAAGATAACTGAATAGCTGTGGGTCGAACAGTTGCCAATTCATAAGTGTGTGGCCCACAGACACAGTAAGCCCTCACTTTATCCAGTAGTGTGACGACCACTGACCTACATCCTGCCCATATCCACCACCTTGCCGCACCGCGTCAACAGTCCTCGTAACGTAACGTACTCAATTTTGGGGCATACGTCAACTTGACATACATGACTATTGCGTCGTGGTCGTAATGACATCGCATTGCCTAGACTGGATAAGGAAATCACTATGATAGTTAGATATCGTGAAAACGTTCTTTTTTGGTGAATCCAAGAGCATTTCGTTAGATGGTAAGTACCTACTTAATTTCATTTTTCCAAAAAAAGATGGAACGCAAACTCCATTCGCTCGTATTCTCCTTGTTTTTCAACAGATTTTGATGATTTTTACGTCATTCGTTTTATTTAATTTTTTGTATTAGGAATGTTATTTAATCTCTATTGTCAGCAAATTCAATCCTAACGTATTTTAAAACGCGGACTCCGCGACAAGACAAGGCTTTACGTGTTTTTAAGAGTACTGCAGCGCGCGGCGGGAGCCAGAGTAAGAGCATGTTATAATCGAACAATCTAGAATACCGACTTGGACAGGTAAAAGTGAGAGAGGCTCCGGCTAAACTGTCGCGCTATAGCCAAAAACTAATTGAATATAGCATCGTTAAAATTGGTTGCCTTTTCTCGGTAAAACCCGACTGGTACACAGAAGTACGTTTCACTACGATAACGTGCGACCAATCTGAATAGACTCACTCATGGTCGCGAGTCAACTAACATAATTATCATCTATTTCATACAATCACTTGGATCAATGGTCTCTATTAGTACTAAATTACGGCCTTCTCCCTAATCATGTTATCATCGTTAGTGATATTTCGTAAAAACCAGTTAGAAATTGCGACGTGATTGAACTATTTTGTTAATGTTTGACGACGGGAACCCGTCACGAGTCAAGGAACGTGCGGCTACAACACTGCGCCAGGCTGACGCAACCGCTGCCGACACCTGCGAGCCAGACCGTGCGCTACAACACTGCAGCGCCGCCCCCGCCGCCGCCCGCGCACCGCACCATACCCCGCGATAGTATATAACCGCGCCGCGCCGCCGAGAGCGGCAGTTGCCCGGCGTCCTCCGACGCGACTAGACCGGAGCGGTGCGATCTCTCGCGCAGCCTGGCTGGACGTGTGGGGCCGTCGAGTGACGCCCCCCTCTGATTCCTCCTCTCCCCGCTAACCCCCTCTAGCCTCCCGTACCTACTAATTACCGCCTCGCCGCCGCGGTGCGATCGACCTCGCGCAGTGGTAGCGGAGTGAGGATAACCGCCCGTAACATCCGTACTAAACACTGACCCGCCACCGCGGTGCGATCTACCTCGCGCAGTGGAGCGTGGCCAGACCCGCCGTCCATCCCGTATCCACTAACCACCGCCTCGCCGCCGCGGTGCGATCGACCTCGCGCAGTG
Source organism: Choristoneura fumiferana (assembly GCF_025370935.1). Lineage (NCBI taxonomy): Eukaryota > Metazoa > Arthropoda > Insecta > Lepidoptera > Tortricidae > Choristoneura > Choristoneura fumiferana. The sequence continues at coordinate 12,993,220 of NC_133480.1, forward strand.
GTAGCGTGGTGTGAATAACCGTCCGTGCCGTCCTTACTAAACACTGTCCCGCCGCCGCGGTGCGATCGTTCTCGCGCAGTGATAGCGTGGACAGAATAACCGTAGGTTAAGTTCGCCGTAGTTTAAGTAGTGATTTAGTATTTAAGGTGTAGGTTTACTAGTTATCAATAAACAGGCATAAAAGCCCTCAGTATTGTGTATTATCAAATCGGTGTTTACATCATCTCCCTGACCTAGACCCCTGAGCTAGTCCGAGTATAGAAAGCCTCCAGACCCTCAGTGCGCAGCCGCACCTGGATCGTAGGCTAATGTTAGCGCGGCGCGAAGGTGCCACGGTACGTTTGCAATCTAACGTGGCAGTCAATCCCCTCGCCTGTCCTGCGGGAGACCGGGGTTCGACTCCCCGCCGAAGCGCCACGTTACATTTGGCGCCCAACTAAATAACTCACAGTGTTTCGCTCAGAGTCAGGAGAGATAGTACAGAAAAACCGACGATTACGACAAACGAACAGACCGACCGACAACACGCACGGACTAATCGACTTAGTACGAGGCGTAATGCCCACATCCTGGATATACAGCCTACCGAAAACAGAATTAATTAAAGAATCAAAAGAACAAGAGTTACCGACCGACAATTTAACCGTAGAACAACTACGAAAACAACTAGCCGACCACATCCGAAGCCAAGAAGGCCACGAAACAGAAGACACGAAGGAGACCGCGATACCGAACGAAGGGGAAACAACCATGAGCACCGAAAAACAACCAGAAATGGACATGACGAGTCTAACGAGAAGCTGGGGAGTAACGTTTGACGGAACCGGTGATCCGGTAGAAATCCTAGAAAGGATAGAAGAGTTGATGACCTCGAAAAACATCAAAAAGGATCAAATGCTCCAAGCTCTACCACACGTGTTAAGGGGGAAAGCACTGTGGTGGTACAGAAATAATAAAGATGCATGGGAAGATTGGGACGGGTTCGTGAAGTTGTACAAACTTTATTATTTTCCAAGCAATTACGAAACAAGACTAGAAGAAATAGTAATCACACGAAAGCAAAGGTTCGCAGAGAAATTCACAGATTACGTGACAGACTTACAGACAATAATGAGAAGACAAGACAAACTGTCGGAGGAACAGAGGATAAACCGGATCTATGAAAACATGCACCCGAATTACAAAACGTACGTAAAGAAACAAGACTTCACAACCATAGAGGACCTCATACAACTAACGACCGACTACGAAAATATACAGAAGGAAAAATTCAAAGAAAAAACCCGAATAGGACCGATACCGCAGCTAGAAACCAATTACCGACCAAAGGGATCACCAATGGAGCACCGACCAGGCACAACAAGCGGGCGAGGGAAAATACAACCCAACTACAACTCCGCAACATGCTGCTGGTCGTGCGGCAAACCGGGACACTCCACAAGAGAATGCCGAGGCAGGAGGCAAATATTCTGCAGTACATGCGGGAAAGTAGGAGTATTGAGCAAAAACTGCTGCAGATGGACAAAGGAAGGTGCAGGAGCAGCAAATGAAATACAAAGGGAGGACAACCGGTACTTCAAAGAAGCATCTATAATGGGAGGAAAACAAAAATGCTTGATAGACACAGGCTCAACTAACACATATATAAATGCAGATACGTACAAGAAATGCGTCGAAAGCAACGCAACCCAGAAGGATAGGCGTAGGAAAATAATACTAGCAAACGGTAACGAGGTGGAAATAAACAAGGACGTCCTAGTCTCTATAGAGCTGAATGGAATCACATTTAAGCACTGGGTTAGAGTGTTGCCAACAGCAAATTGCACCATTATTGGAATGGATGTATTGAGACGAGTGGGACTGACCCTTCAGTGGGGAAACACCCCAGCTAAAAAAGAAGACAGCGACGTCACAAAGGAAAACCAAGTGGAAGAAAACAATACCGGCCTGACACAGAAACAAAAAGAGGAACTGGAACAGATATTGACCGCCGAGTTTGAGAAATGCGACAAGAGCCCGATTGGCAACACATGGATGGAACACCGGATCAAACTAGAATACAATGAACCAATAAAGCAAAAAGACTACCCGAGGAAACCCCACCAGCAAAAGAAAATTGATGAACACGTGAAAACCATGTTGGAACAAGGCGTCATAGAACCGTCCGAAAGCCCGTATAGCTCACCAATAGTGCTAGTAAAGAAAGAGAATGGTGACCGCCGAGTCTGTATTGACTTCCGTAAGAAATATGAAATCTCCGAAAAAGACGCATACCCGATACCGCAAATAGATCACACGTTAGAAAAGTTGAGAAACGCGCAAACATTCTCAAAATTCGACCTCAAGAACGGACCGGGTAAACACAATCAAGTAGCGGATGAATTATCCAGAAACCCAGTATATGCATATCAACAACAGCCCCGAGAATGGTACAACACAAAAATAACAGAGGTAACCAACAACCGACAACAAGAGCAACACCGCATAAAAGAAGGAAGATTCTATAAAAAGATAACAAACCCAACATACGGAACAAAACTAGACCCGAAATCAGAACGGAAAATGTGCGTGCAGCAAGAGAAAAAAACCGAAATCCGACAAAAGAACCACGACGCCTTAGGAGCAGGCCGTATGGGCACGGCAAAGACGCTAAATAAAATAGCACAACCGTACTACCAGCCAGAAACCCAAAAGAAATATTACGATCAACAACGGAGACAGTGGGAAACCCAGCCCGACAGTTACGTATTAAAAAAAACATACCCATTATCAGATGCGAATAAAATTTTTTGCGCGAACCAAAGCCCAAAATACGCGGGACCATATAAGGTCGTCGAAAGGAAGTCACCAGTAATATACTTATTACGAGACGAAGCCAAGAGAAACCGAATAAAAACAGCCCATATAAAAGACATAAAACCCTTCACAAAACAGAACAAAAAAAAAAGGAAATAAAACTAAGATCCCGACCGCCCCCTACAAATAACCCGCAGCAAAAACCGTATTAGAAAACCGGAAATAACGCCATTAAGTAGGAGCCACACCGTTACATTTGCTATTAGGCAAGAGTCCACGCCGATGAGAAGGAACTCGGACACAGAGACCTCCCCAGTTGGACCGGAAGGTACCAACGGGAGAAGAAAGGAAAAAAAATAAGAGGAGAGGGAAGCCGCGCAACGGCAACCACAGAAGGTGTTGCATACGGCTCCCCAAATACAAAAAACAGCCGTGACCAAAACAGTACAAACAAACAAAAAAAAAATAAGGGAAAAACCCAACTGGAAGTTTAGGTTTCACTTATAACCCGTAGTCCCGTACAAACCTACAATTCATACAGATAAGTATCAACCGTTACCCGCAACCGCACGAACACAGGTGGACCCCCAGCAGGCAGTACAGATCGTACAAGGTAGTCCAACAGGTTCACCGGTGATTTTTTTCCCGCAGGAAAAAAATCTTCACGAGCGGGAGGGGGATGTGACGAGGGAACCCGTCACGAGTCAAGGAACGTGCGGCTACAACACTGCGCCAGGCTGACGCAACCGCTGCCGACACCTGCGAGCCAGACCGTGCGCTACAACACTGCAGCGCCGCCCCCGCCGCCGCCCGCGCACCGCACCATACCCCGCGATAGTATATAACCGCGCCGCGCCGCCGAGAGCGGCAGTTGCCCGGCGTCCTCCGACGCGACTAGACCGGAGCGGTGCGATCTCTCGCGCAGCCTGGCTGGACGTGTGGGGCCGTCGAGTGACGCCCCCCTCTGATTCCTCCTCTCCCCGCTAACCCCCTCTAGCCTCCCGTACCTACTAATTACCGCCTCGCCGCCGCGGTGCGATCGACCTCGCGCAGTGGTAGCGGAGTGAGGATAACCGCCCGTAACATCCGTACTAAACACTGACCCGCCACCGCGGTGCGATCTACCTCGCGCAGTGGAGCGTGGCCAGACCCGCCGTCCATCCCGTATCCACTAACCACCGCCTCGCCGCCGCGGTGCGATCGACCTCGCGCAGTGGTAGCGTGGTGTGAATAACCGTCCGTGCCGTCCTTACTAAACACTGTCCCGCCGCCGCGGTGCGATCGTTCTCGCGCAGTGATAGCGTGGACAGAATAACCGTAGGTTAAGTTCGCCGTAGTTTAAGTAGTGATTTAGTATTTAAGGTGTAGGTTTACTAGTTATCAATAAACAGGCATAAAAGCCCTCAGTATTGTGTATTATCAAATCGGTGTTTACATCATCTCCCTGACCTAGACCCCTGAGCTAGTCCGAGTATAGAAAGCCTCCAGACCCTCAGTGCGCAGCCGCACCTGGATCGTAGGCTAATGTTAGCGCGGCGCGAAGGTGCCACGGTACGTTTGCAATCTAACGTGGCAGTCAATCCCCTCGCCTGTCCTGCGGGAGACCGGGGTTCGACTCCCCGCCGAAGCGCCACGTTACAATGTGATCAGGCCTTATTGTCTAACGCACTCGCAATCGCAATTGTTCTTCATACACGAGGATAGAAAGAGATGGCGATTGCGATCGCGGAAATCAGCGCGTTAGACAGTACGACCTCAGATCAGAATAGTTATCACGGTTCTAATAAATCAAAGGTCACACTAACAAGTTACCTGCGGCGGGTCCTTCGATTTACTAGACACGCAGTATGGACGTCTACCACCAGTATTGACACAATACATCAACATTCACAAAAAACATCACCATATTAATAAGGAGGTACGAAGGAAACTGTAAGGAAACGTGCATAGGACATAAACAACTAGAATCGAAGCTCTGTTTCCACAGCCAAGTAAGTTAACAGTTATAATAAGGTTGATGATAACATAACAACAATTTAAAGACGCGATACTAATTTAAAAAAAAATTAAAAAGTCGAAAAATCGTATTCTGACAGGTCGTAAAAATACGTTAAAAAATTGATGTATAATACCTTATTTTAAAGTAACTACCCGTATAACCATTGCAACAAGTCACGTAATAATAGAACTGGCTGCAGATACAGGGCTTTCGCTTCTAGTCAATCATACCTCGGCGTCACGAGCGGCTCGCCAACTAACGCACGGTTACTCACCATTCAAGTCGACTTCCAGGAACTTGGGCTCGAGTTCATCGAGGGGGTTGACCCCGTTGGTTTGTCCGTTGGTCTGTCCGTTGGGCGTGGTCGGCTCGGGCAGGTCGAACCCCGTCGACGACTGATTGCTCGACTCCGATATCGACCGCCACGTTATGCTGATGTGCCGCGACCGACCGCCGGTTGGCGGGCCCTGCAACATTCAGGTGCTCACTTTAGGGCGCTTGTGCCTGTACGTGTGTACGTGGCCCACAAGTGGCCACTGTGGTAGCACGCAGCGGGTCGCAACGTGGATTTAAACAAAAAAGAAAGAAAGAAGATTTATTCACAGTCACAGACACAAATATAACAAAATAATATCAGGGGACACTTGACACCAATTGACATAGTCCCAAACAAAGTAAAGCTTGTACTATGGATACTAGGCAACGGATAAACATACTTTAAATACATATTAAACATCTAAGACTCGAGAACAAACATTCGTATTATTCATACAAATATCTGCCCCGGCCGGGAATCGAACCCGGGACCCTCAAGCTTCGTAGTCAGGTTCTCCAACCACTTGGCCATCCGGTTATTTAGGATGATCGTAAGTCAGTTTTTTTTTAATATCTAATAATCATTAATTTTAAATAGAAGCTAACGACACTGTTTTTCAATACACACATATTTTAGTTCCTACAAAGATTGGTGAAAACCTTTTTACCCCACTACATGAAGGAGGGTTTTATGTTTTTTTCTTCGTACTAAATTTAAGGAAATTATTTTATATTAATTTATTCTCAATCCCTTGGTCTTTCTGTGCAAATTATAAAATGCATTCTTTTCAATGTACCTCAGTTAGCCCCGTAACGTCGTTGAACCCGCGAACGAACACGACCGGATCATCGGGCGTGCCGTCGGGCGAGGGCCCCGCCGCGGCGCGGACGACATCGCTCACTTCGCTCGGTTCACGCGCGATGTCGCTCACTTCGCTCGGCTCGCGCGCCGCGTCGCTCGCTTCGCGCTCAACGCTCTCAGAGTCCACAGCGCCAACGAGCTCCCGCTCGAGCGATGATGAACCGCTGGCAAGATCGCGTGGTAATCGCATAGCGTTGTCGAAATGGTCTGGGTGCAAGCCGTCCACCTGACGTTATCAAATATAAAATTCAGTTATCTTATTATTTCGATACCATAAGAGAAAAAAATTACAGAGTGGTCACTTTATTTAGTTTTGAGGCATTTTGTGTTTGCAGTAGGTACCAAGTGCCTCGAGTAAAACATACTGCTCGCTACTACGAGAATTGGACATTCGCAGCAATCTGTGGCAGCCTTTGATCGTGGCAGCAATAATAAACTAAGTAAGTACGTCTACCACAGTATCGCATCCTGGGTTTATAAAATTATCATTTTCTTCAGCTTCGTCAGTTTCCTGAAGTACCAGGGACACATGAGAGCGACGGTACCTGATCGGCGGCGGCGGGCAGCACGGCGGGAAGGTTGTCAACGCAGCTGTCGGTGAGAGCGCGCGTCGTCCGCGAGTCGCACTCGCCAGTCATGATGCTCGACAGTTTCCTGCGTACCAGAATGACATAAAAATGAGAATACGATTATAGCTCCACAAAGCCAAATGATTCATGGAAGTAAAATACCGATAGGTTCCGATAGCTTTTTGTCTGAATATTACTCGTATAATCACTAGCTGTTGCCCGCGACTTTGTCTGCGAAGAATTCGTTTATCACGCGCCCTCGGAAACTACTTACTTTTTTGACATAAGTAGGTACGTAATTTTTGTCCAAACGCAGATGAAAGCCCTATAGTCTTCGCTGCCGCCGAAATAGATGTTTAAATATAATTCGTACTTACATGACATCAGGCGCTATGCTGGGGTCACTACACCGTCGTTGCGTGGTCCGTTTCTCTCCTTCACTAAGCAGATTGTCACACGATCTTGTTTTTGTCATTAACCCTGCGAAAAATAAACGTAACTTGACCTGTATTTATGAAGGAAGGGAGTAAATGTCATCCGATGGTTCAGGGACAATAAAATACTTAATATTATGAAAGATTTGTATGTTCGTAAGGAATAAACTCAAAAAGTACAAGAACACTTAAAACAATTTTTCACCGTTAAAAATGCTACATTATCTTTGAGTAACATGAGCAATATTTATTACTAGCGCTCCGTCCTGACTTTGCAGGGGCACAATTAAAAAAAAAAGGTATCTAATCAAGGGAGTTTCATGAACATTTTCCAGCTCCATTTCCCAAAACCTACGTATGCCAGCCAGTGCGCGTCACTAGTCATTTATATCTTTGTTAATAAATCTTGTATTTTATCTTGGTTAATAAAAGACAGACAAAACGAGTGTCACATTTTTAAGCTTTTGTTTTCAGCAAATTGAGACAAGAGTTGTATTTTTGTGTGTGTCTGTACCAGGAGTGCAAGCTGGTGCAGGAGTCATACCGTTGGGGTTAGTGTGCGGCAGCGGCAGCGGCTCGGGCTCGGGCGGCTCGTCGTCGGGCTCCTCGCGGTCCCCGCAGTACATCCCCACCCAGAGGTGCATCGAGCGGACGCCGTACTCCGGCCATAGCACCTGGGGAACAAACAGTTCATATGTCAGACGGTCAGTGCTACGGTCAGAACGTAGCAACAATATATCGAACAAAATATACGTGATCATTATATCTACGAGTACGTGGGCCAATCAACTATTTTACCGACACTTTGGGCGTCTCCTGCGTTACCAAAATTGTCTCTGGCGTTACCAAAAATCGTACTTCACGGTTTAATAGGTTGAACTACAGAAAATAGAAAATTAAATTAAATTACAGAGAAAACATGTTTACCTACAAAAATTTGCAATTGTTTGAAAAATGTCGCGGACAGATTAGTGTCGGTAAAAAAGTTGATTGGCCCACGTAGCAGCTTTAGGTATGGCGTGTCAACAAAGACCATCGGTCGAGTTTATCGGACGGCTCGGACGCATACGTAGGTTGACTGACGCGCTGAGGTGATATTTTACATGCGCTCATTGGGATGTTGACATATTTTTTTTTTCGACTAGATGGCAAACGACCAAGTGGGTCTCCTGATGGTAAGAGATCACCACCACCCATAAACATCTGCAACACCAGGGGTATTGCGGATGCGTTGCCAACCTAGAGGCCTAAGATGGGATTACTTCAAGTGCCAGTAATTTCGCCGGCCGGCAATATCAATATTGTTGTGGTGTTGGGATGAAAGCCGTGGTGGCCTATGTTTGGTTTGATCTAGGTTTGATCTATGGCTTCTTAAGCACACGGTCGTGTTTGCAACTCTGAATTTTTCTAAATTTGTGTGAAATTAGATTTGAAATTTACCATGAGCTTTGAGGTGAAGGAAAACGTCGTAAGGAAACATTTCACCAGCGAAAAAAATCAATTGTGCTGTGTGAAGTTCCGAATCCGCAATCCGCCGTTGATTTTAGTGTTAGAAAATGTAATTTGCATGCTAGTATAAGAAAATTGTAGAAATAGCAGGATAAGCACTAACTTTTTGTTGTCTCGTTACCATCTAATGAAATTTGATGTAACTATTTATTCTATGCAAATATATCTTCTACTAGCTTTTACCCGCGGCTTCGCACGCGTAAACTATTCGGTCTGGTAGTTGCAATTGAAATTTTCGGGATTTTACAAAATTCCCCTGGAAATTTCCAAAATTTATATCGTGGTCTTCATTGAGGTTGTGTTGTGAATAACTGTACAAAATTCAAGACTCTAAACCCAGTGCTAAAATTTCAAAATTTTTCCTTATCCAAATTCAAATTCAAATCATTTATTCAGTATATAGGCGGCAATGGGCACTTTTACACGTCAGTTTTTAAAATACCAGCGCTTTCGGAAAGACCATCATTGCCAAGAAGAATGCGCCGCAAGAAGCTTGGCAGAAAGTCATTTTTTCATAATAATTTATAATTACAAATAAAATACTTAAAAACTACAGTAAGTATACAATTAAAGAAAAAATTACAAAATAATAATAATACACGGATGTATGGGGTCCCTTAGTTACAAAACTATCCCGTGGAATTATCGGGATAAAAAGTAGCGTATGTCTTATTCCAGACGTCCGGCTACCTACATACTAAATTTCATGGCTCTAAGCCCAGTGGTTGTTATTTCTAGATTTTATCCCTAGTTATCCCGTGGGAAAATCGGGTCAAAAAGTCACTTAAGTGTTATTCCAGATGTCCAGTTACCTACATACCAAATTTCTTTACTCCAAGCCCAGCGGTTATTATTTCGAAATTTTATCCCTATCCCGTGGGAATATCGGAATAAATAGTAGCCTATGTGTTATTTCAGAGGTTCAGCTACCTACACACTAAATTTCATGCCTCTAAGCCCAGCGGTTGTTATTTCAAGATTTTATCCCTAGGTATCACGTGGGAATATCGAGTCAAAAAGTTGCCTATGTGTTATTCCAGACGTCCAACTACAATTTCATGCCTCTAAGCCCAGCGGTTGTTATTTCAAGATTTTATCCCTATCCCGTGGGAATATCGGAATAAAAAGTAGCCTATGTGTTATTCCAGAGTTTCAGCTACCTACATACTAAATTTCATGGCTCTAAGCCCAGCGGTTGTTATTTCAAGATTTTATCCCTAGGTATCCCGTGGGAATATCGGGTCAAAAAGTCGTCTATGTTTTATTTCAGACGTCCAACTACCTACATACCAAATTTCATGACTCTAAGCCTAGCGGTTGTTATTTCAAGATTTTATCCCTATCCCGTGGGAATATCGCGATAAAAAGTATCCTATGTTTTAATCCAGGTTATAAACTAACTTTCCGACAAATTTCATTCAAATCCGTCCAGCCGTTTAAGCGTGAAAAAGTAACAAACATACTCACTCACTCACTCACTCACTCACAAACTTTCACATTTATAATATTAGTAGGATTCTATTCTATTTGCAATGGATCCGCGCGGGAATTACAGGCCAAGCCCTAAAGACCTCGTTCTAAAAGGATTTCTGTGTCCTGCAATAGGATATATAGGCCGAGATGATGATGATTGGTACGTTACCCGAGCGCCAGTCGCCTACTGTACGGTGTCGGTATCGGTGTCGGTCTCGCTCTCGCCGCATTACCTGGTCCTGGCGCGAGTGGTGCGGCGAGTACAAGTGGTTCCGGTAGGCGGCGCGCGCAGCAGCTGCCACACGTGCGCGGTGGTCTCCGGCGCGCTCGCCCCGTCTCGCTCTCGCCGCATTACCTGGTCCTGGCGCGAGTGGTGCGGCGAGTACAAGTGGTTCCGGTAGGCGGGCGCGCGCAGCAGCTGCCACACGTGCGCGGTGGTCTCCGGCGCGCTCGCCCCGTCTCGCTCTCGCCGCATTACCTGGTCCTGGCGCGAGTGGTGCGGCGAGTACAAGTGGTTCCGGTAGGCGGGCGCGCGCAGCAGCTGCCACACGTGCGCGGTGGTCTCCGGCGCGCTCGCCTCGTCTCGCTCTCGCCGCATTACCTGGTCCTGGCGCGAGTGGTGCGGCGAGTACAAGTGGTTCCGGTAGGCGGGCGCGCGCAGCAGCTGCCACACGTGCGCGGTGGTCTCCGGCGCGCTCGCCCCGTCTCGCTCTCGCCGCATTACCTGGTCCTGGCGCGAGTGGTGCGGCGAGTACAAGTGGTTCCGGTAGGCGGGCGCGCGCAGCAGCTGCCACACGTGCGCGGTGGTCTCCGGCGCGCGCGCCTCGGCTCGCTCGCGGCTCGTGTTGCACAGGAATGTGCCGAACATGCACGAGTGCACGTGAGTGCCCAGCTTTATCTGGAATCAGATAGCCTCTGTTAATGTTACTGTTATCCGTGACTCTCCGGATAAACGGCAATTGAATTCTATCCATCTTATTCATTCTCTTTGGCTTTCGCAGCAAAGAGAGACGTGGCATGTCTCGCCATCCCGCGCATCATGTTAGTCATGCCAAGTGCTTTGTTCATGACCAGCAACAGACGGAGAAAACATGCTGCTACATCGCACATCGCAATGAGTAAGGAGATAGATGTGCGAGGTTGGTAATCGCTAGTTGGATTTCACAGCCTCCACAACACACCGATCTACCAGGGTCCCATAACTCACCAGGTATGCTTCATTGAATTCGAAGCTGCAGGGGTACTGTCGCATAAGCTGGTAGACGACGTCTAACCACTGCAAGAAGATTGGAGATCGCTCGTTGGGCTCCTCGGGCCCAAACTGGTGGCCGCAGCGATCTGCGAACTTGTGCCCGAAGTCGAGCCATTCCCGTTCCACCAGTACTCGGAAGCCCTGGAACAGATAGACAAGTGTCAAGTTGGATTGCTATTATTCTTAAGTTAGAATTTCGGACAGGATTTTAGGTGTGAAATAATTTGTGATTTTCATAATAGTGAATCAAAATTGGTGTTGCGTCGCAGGTCGTGTTACCAAGAGCGCATGACGCGGCAGGAGCTCACCTCGACCGTCCGGTAGTGGCAGTCCAGTATGAGCTGGGCAGCAGCCACGATCTGCGGCGTGCGGTCCCAGCCGTCGGAGCAGTGCACCAGCACCGGCCGGCCCGCCAGCACGGCGCGCGCCGCCACGCTGGCCGCTCGGCATACGCCCGACACGTACTGCAGCCACAGCGTACGCTCCAGGTTACTGTGCCAGCTGCTCCCGACATGCAACAACAAACGTTTATGTTACACATGTTCCACATTATGCCTACCTTTCACTGATAGCGGAGCAGACTCAATATGGAGTGTGTTTAGGAGTCTCCCCACATCTATCGACGCGGAATCGGCAAAAACCGATAGAAAAAAACCTTAATCTCCACGCAGTAAGCGTCAACGTTCGCGATCGCTTTCACCATCTGTTTCTACCATTGTCTTATGTCTTATACCGTGTGACAGAACGAAGTGGTAAATAGGATTGGGTTGTGCTTCCTCTGAATAAGAATTCACTTGTTACCCCAGTCCGCTCAGTCTGTTACCTCTGTTTCAACTCATTTCCCTATTGTAGACGGCGCGCATTAGAGCGCTAACAGCGCGGCAGATCCTATTGTTAGACGGGCTATGCCCTGCCGCGCTACCAGCGTCATAAAATGAAAGTGTCTCTATGCTACCACTTCATTAGCAGTATTACATTTACTTGAGGTAAGTCGTTTCCATCATGATATAAGCTTGAGATTATGATGATAAGTGAAGTTCACGCTTTAGATCTCGTTGAAAATAAACCGCTCGAAATCCAACATCAAACCCTTTCCAAAAATTTTAAACAAATAAATAGTTACAGAATAATGTTTTCCTATTGTATTTTGTCGGACAAGTTCGTATTTATCTTGCTGTTTTAACTAACTTATTGAAGTTTACTGAAGCTACGAGTAATTGAGAAAGATAAATACGACGTATCCGACAATATACGATGGAAAAACCTCATTCATGACATATGTAAGAGTGTTCTTGAACGTAGAGTGGTGTACTGACTTGGCCTGGTCGCTGGGCTCTGCGGCGAGCGCGCGCATCTGCTGAAAGCTCCTGCGCACGTGGTGGATGTTGGGGAGGCTCATGAACTGGATGTCGGCGTAGGGGTAGTACTGCTGGCACTCGCAGCCCCCGCCGCGGGCGCGGTTCGTTACCGCAGACGCGTAAGACCGTGCGTCAACTATTAAAAGTTTTGTTTGCTGTAAATAAATAATGTTTTGTTAAAAAAAATCTGGCAAAAGCAGCTTTTTCATCCAAATTATATATCTGTACTAAATTTCAAGTAGATTCGATTCTAAAGTGTGTAAAGCTAACCGTGAAACGTAAAATGTCATCATCGCCAAAGTGACGCACGCAAGGTTTGTTAGAATGTGACATGATTTAGTTTTGATTGCCTCATTTTCCCACAAGCTCAACCATGCTACTAGGAGCTCATACCCAGTTGGGAGGGGTCCATATAGGCTCGCATAAATTGACGAAAGGCAGAATTTATCGTTTGTCATAACTCTTTTTTTCTCGGAATCCAATAAATGTTCAGAATTGTTATAAAACAAACCTAACCTAACATCGAGTTATCTATACGATAATCATTTAAAAATTTACTGTTTCAGTGGAGAAAAAAAATTACTAACAATAATTCGGACAAACATTACAGTATGACTTGCAAAAAGTACGTGGACTTTGGCCCTAGCTATACAAAACCTAAGGCAAAGTGTCCAATTTACCAGGAGAGCATACCTTGTTCGTGTTAGGCGGCTGTAGTCCCCGGTCGGCGTTGCAGGCTGAAACGAAGGCCGATAGTAACCGCTCGTCTTCGCTCGACCGCCAACCTAACCAACCCACTTCGGGTTGTGAGGAACGCGCGATGACCGCGCCGTTACCTCGGTGCCTCCATACCACAGCTGGTATTCGTCTCATTGCGCGAAACCTGAAATTATATTTGTCTAAATCAGGGCTTCACAACCTTGAGTCCACGAAATTATCTTAAAAATTCCCATGGAAAAATTTAACATCTTTCTCTTCTATGTCGTGGTCGTCGCGTCGGATGGATTCAGTAGTAAACTTTTATGCCGACTTTTTCCCAAGAAAATTGTCATGAAATCCTCCTAATATTATAAAATGCGAAAGTTTGTGAGTGAGTGAGTGAACATGTTTGTTACTCCTTCGCGCTAAAACGGCTGGACGGATTTGAATTAAATTTGGTATGTAGATAGCTGGACATCTAGAATAAAACATGGGATAGGGACTAGAGCTGGGTCATGAAATTTGACATGATTGTTTTTTATGTAACGTTAATGAAAACCACGATTTTATTTTCGGGAATTTGTCGTTTGTATTCCGAAGTTTCAATTTAGGGCCAATCAACTATTTTACTGACACTTTGGGCGTCTCCTGCGTTACCAAAATTGTCTGTGGCGTTACCAAAAAATCGAACTTCCAACAAGATATTTCACGGCTTAACAGGTTGAACTTACGTAGGATGGCATGTATTCATGTACACCATCTATTAAATTACAGAAAAAATATTTACTTACAAAAATCTGCAATTGTTTGAAAAATGTCGCGGACAGATTAGTGTGGGTAAAAAAGTTGATTGGCCCTTCAGCTGCTGGATCTAATGATTTACGTGTGCGAAGCCGCGAGTAAACACTAGTTGAAAATAAAAGTAAATTGAACTTACCGGGCGACCGAGTCGAGATCTTCATCACCGATGGAGGCCGGCACGACCAGGAGAGGAGGATACGAAGGACATAGTTTGTAATCCGCGTTGGCGGCCGTAACTCGCCACGCGCCCTTTGTCGTGAAACCCAGCCTTTCCACCTGAAAAGCATGGTTATTATTATGTATGACTAAATCAAGTCAACGAGCGTTTCGCTTGTTTACTACTAAAGAATTCAGCAATTGACATTTGAATCAACAAAACATAATGTTACTGACATTACGTGTGGGTGCTTTTATTACATTTCAGTGCTGATCAAACAACGATGAGTCAAAGAAAACAATCGTAAGGTGTATCAATTTGTAATATTGTACCAGGCGATTATAAGCACGTTGATACTTACTTCAGGGCCGAACCAATAACGATGGGGAGCATGGGAGGCGCGCATCAGCGCTCTGTGGACGGAGGCCGGCGGCTGTTCCTTGGCCCACGCCGCGTAGGCCGCTGCGAAGGTCTCCTGAACGGAGCCCATGGGCGAGAGAGCTGTGCTGAGGCGACGCCACCATTCCGCACATTGTTCACCGGTGTTGAAGGTACATCTATACGAACAAATAATAAAACTACATAGCAGTTAAACAAAACGTACTCTCAGACACGTATTCAAATAACCAGCCAAATGATTTATGTGCTGAATCAACAAGTAAGTCACGTTTGTACATTTCAAAATTAGCGAAATCCTCGGCGCTCCGCTACGCACTGAGCATGCACGGTGCGCCGTTGGCACTGGTTCAGGATGCATAAGAAGGCAATAAAGGAATACCTATTCACTTTACGACTCGACTGCGGCGCGAGAAAGGTGCTTATATTATACCTTCTATTATAATAGTCTATTGAGATCGTATTCACCGCAGGTGGTCCACATGAATAGAAAATAGTTGTGAAAATTAATCTACCAGCAATAGGATATCGATTTTACAATTAGAAAATATTCCTTGACCTTATTAAGGGTCAGCCTCATCAATAAACGTCACAGTAACTAACTAACACTGGCCTGAGGCCTCGATTTTAGTCCATTTGAAGAAAGAAAACCTAAGATTGCTCACAAAGGTTTATAAAGTGACCGTGGCTCGCCACGTTAATCATGTTTACATGTCTTCGTACCACGCTCCGCGGTTGCTACGCTCATATCGGTTGCTATGCCTATGCGATATCAAATCGGCTTATCAGAGAAATTAGCTCAGCGGTACTTACAAACAGTATTACTTAACACACATACTTTCTTGTTATTCAAAGCTGACCTTATCTCCCAAAGCAATGATAAGCTACAAATTAAAAACATCTTCAAGTGTGAATTGAACATTTATGGACGTTTAGCACCTCAATGGCCAAATATTATTCCAATAATAATATCGTTTGGTATATAACTATACGCTTCAAGTTTGCTTTGGTTGCTTGGAAATACGGATTCTTTGTACAAAAGGTGCTAAAGGTGTAGTGTTCTCAGTATCATTCGAGCAAACACACTTCAGGGAAAAACATAGACCATTTGCTTTCTTAACAATCAAGGTTGACGTTATCGCGATGCAGATTGGCGATTCAACTAGCTAACTAATGCCATGCTTCCTTACTTAAGTAATGAGTCACATAACACTAAGGGCTAATAATTATACGGATATATATGGGTGTATCTGCTTGAAATATGATGGCGAGGCAAGGAGTTTTTGTGTCTCGGCGGGATTCTGCGTGTGTGTGTGCAAACATGAACAAACACACGAGTAAAAAAGCTCGCAGAGCCATTAGTACGCGAGGTAATCTGGTTAACCATGTTTCTCTTTACTCTGTTCATCTCCACTCTGATGATTTCTAAGACAGATATTGATGAATGATGATTGATGAGTGTTGGATTTTGATGTTACTAGGTTATCATAAACTCGAAAAGTTACGTACTTGAGTTGCCTGCCGTGTTTGCAGAGCACGACGAGACACAGCAGGTCCCTAACCTCGACGGCGTCGATGAGGCGCAGCGGCACGGAGGCTCCGGGCCCGCTGCGCCGGCGCGGCTGCGCATGCAGCCGATAGTTGGACATGGCGACGGTGCCGCCATCGGCGGTGCGACCTACCCACTGCGAACAAGTCCCTTATTGCTTATGCTGTCCTGGTCCTGGTACTTTCAAGTAGAATTATAATATGCACTTTCGCGATTAAAATCTACCAAGCAGATAGGGATATAATATAGATTGCGGGCCTAGAGAAGTAGTTATGGTGCGATGGACCATTCAAACCCCGTAGTGTATTTCCACTGGGGTTATTTATATACTCATAGCGAGAAAACCATGCGCTAGAGAGTCCTTCATATGAAAAGCTCTCTTCATAAATTACGCTACAAATTTATTCGCACCTGTCTATCAAATGGCCATTATGCCGTGACTATGCCTTCAATTAACAAATTAATTAGGTTAAATAAATTAACACACACAGTAGATGATTAGTCAATTGAATTTTTGTTATCTACGAAAAGTTTGTGTATTGCGTTGTATTGGGTGCAAGGTACATTGTAATTGGCATTAGAGCCGAGTGGGTATTATCAAAACGTCATAATACAGCGTTCATTCACCCCGGTGCATCCGACCCGATGACCCTGCCGCCCCTGCAGGCCATTTACTCGTTACTTAACTTATCTATCAATTTGCATATGATAATTAAAAGTACGCCACAAACTATTGTAGGGTTGACGTTTGTAGTATTCCATACGCAAATGACATGCACATTCATTTACGGTAACAGTTGTAGGCTTCTCTGATGACTTTGACTGTTTACGCGATGCCACGGTTCCAAACTTCAACCGGCGATCATCGCGTGTTTACATTACATACCTACCTCGTTAAAGCGTCTAGACTGACGAATAAACTGAAATATGTAAGCGCTTCTCGCAGTTGGCAAATTCACTTAAAATTTAACTTTAGCAAATTTTTCTTCAACAGCGAAACGCTAAATGAAAAACCATATTCCAGTAAAGCAGGGACTTGTACATTGCGTTGCGAGGAGGCTCACCTGCACAAACTCGCCGCATATCGGCGTGAACGGCACATCAGTGCCGGGCTCGTCGCAGTGCGTGCGCAGACGCGGGTAGAGGTCGGCGGCGCGGACGCGGTGCGGCGGCGGCTCGGGCGGCGCGGGCGCGCCCCAGCGCTCGCGGTCGCGCTCGCTCATCGCGCGAGTCGACGACGGTGACACCTGTTGACAATACAATATTACTAGTCTATGTCATTTCATTACATTAGTTCCGTTCCGAACCTAGGAGTAATTACCCGAAAGTGGGTAAAACATTACAAACGGAAATGAAATGTCTTCATGCTCTTATCTGAGTTGTGAAAGACAACATTCTTAAATTTTCAGGGGTAAATTCCAAAAAAAGGTTAAAGCCAGTTTATATGTGGTTCATGACATATGAGAACATTGTGTTGCCGAAACGACGAGAGATGGAGCAAGCGTGTTTTGGAATGGCACCATCGCTCAAAAAGAGGAATTAGCAGGCCCCCAGCAAGGTAGTCGGATGACATCAGTTCGTCGACCGCTTGTAGGTAGGATCTGGGAAAGATCCTCTTCAAATTGAGCATACCCAACGGTGGGCGCAAATGAGCTCAAGAAGAAAAGAGAGATGTGATTGCTCTCTCACACCAGGAGAGGATAATATAGGACGCTCCTTAAAAGTAAACCTTTCTTCAAATCCAGTGAATGTTTCTAAGATTTGTATTTAGTTAGTTATTCCACCTACGGTTTTTCTCAGTTTAAGATTATGAAGGCGTGCTTAAGAAAAGTGAAGGTTTTTATATACATAAATATAGATTATAATCTGCATAATACCTCAAGCAGGCCGGACAAATAATCGTAAGAGGATTTTCACGAACACTCGTTCGTAAGACCAAACACCCTTTAACAAACAACGACCAAGACACTGAGAAAAAGTCCAGATGCAGCCCCGAAAACGCTAGCTACGAGTACTTACGATGAGAGTGATCAGATTTGAGACATCAGACCAAATCAGTCAGAATGCGTCTTAAGTCTTAACATGTTACTCATCCACTCAATCGAAATTTATTCTTCTGATAACTTTTTCCCAGACACGTCTCCGACACATGGGCACAATATTGTGCGTGTGCTGCGGGAAAGGTCTAAAGTTGAACTGAGTAAATACTAGGTCGGAAATTGATAAGGACTTGATGCTTCAGGGGTTTCGGATTCGGACCCGAGTCTGGCACGGCTGATAACAAATTAAGTACCATATTATGTTTATGTATGTATGTCCATTTGTGGTTAAAACTCTTAAGTCGAAGAATATAAAAAAATCTCGAAAGATTTGTGCATTGGTGTACTAGAAAATTCTTAGATTTCGCTTGTGGTAAAACAAGGGTGTTTTAAAATTCATTTAGAACTCATTTATTCAAAAACATATCTACAGATTTTTACGTACCTATAGATATTTTCTTTGTAGTGAATGACTCGCCCATATTGACATGTTAATAAACAATATCTTATCACATTAATTGCTTGAAAATAATGAAAACACATTTTGTACCTCGTGATGATAATAAAGTCAAAGTTCACGTCCCAAAAATTCCATTAGGAAATGGATTGGTTGAGTGATGGACTTGAACGATTGTTAGGTAAGAAATGTCACGTGTCAATAGTATAATATGATTGGTCGAGGCACAGAGTACAGTCAGCAGCAGAAGTGGTCGAGCGGTCGGTGCTCAACATGATCTACACACGACTCTAATGCCACGGTAATAAGTGTTTAGATCGTTTTGAGCACAGCTGGTCATCTACTTCTGCTGCTGACTGTGCAAACATAAAATTGTTAATAGATATAGGCTTCATTCTCTGCGTTTTATAAATGGACAAACATTTTTATGATAGATAATAAGATAAACGGGCAACCGATGACCTGATGGTAAGCGAGCGCCGCCACTCATGAGAACCAGCAGTAGGTACCAGCACCACCAACAGGGTGTAAAATACTCTATTTTTGAATTAAAGTCTATGAAGTCATCATTATGTTCGAAATTATTCGGACATGTTTTGATTATTGAATTATCTATTTATGTTGTATTTGTAACTTTTAGTGTATTGTTTGATTGTTACTATCTTGCCACGCCTACTCTATCGCCGTTGTTCCACATGATAATTTAATATAAAAATACATCGCATCCTCCATTTCGTGGAGCTCTTATAAGCGTGGGTGTTAGATAATAATACTTAGATATGTTAATACATAGAATATCGTATGTTAAGTTTTGCTTACGCGAACTTCTCATGGCGGCATTATTGGATAATAAAAGTGTGGTGGTTTTACTTAACTATGATTATGAATTATCCATTATCAATTACTGAGGGTGTAGGGTTGGTCCTGCTCCCGAATCGCCCAGTATTGTAATTAATTGTAAGTACCCGCGTCGAGGCTCAAATATCCATTCCTTGTTTTTGTTTTGGGCATTCGCTACATGCAAATGCTTATTGCAGCGACCCACTTTGTATAAATAAATTACGTATAATACGTAGTCTCATGATTTAATTAAGCAAGTAACATGCAGCAGACCACACCACGTGGCACGTAAGTGGTTTTGAAGAAATGTGAAAGCAGCCTTGCGTAACTATTTACATACGAATAGCCTTGTGCTCACTAAAAACACGAAAAGCTCATGAATTCTGATTAAATTTTAAAATAAACTTATTTATTCATACACATGTAAGTAAAGGCAATTTTGTCAGCATCTCTTACTTTCGTAAGCCACAAGTAACAGACCTCTTTGTTTATTTATGTGTTAATTGTTTGAGTTTGGCCCACTTGTAACTTTAAACTCTGAAGTTACAAGTGGGCCAAACTTACGAGCTTTTGCACACCGCTTTATTGAATTAAACGTGCCGTCAACGAGCGCTGGCAGCGCGGTTTTCTTTACATAGAGCAGCCCAACTCGCGTGCGTATCGCGTTTGAATCGATACAAACGCACGTCGAGACGACGCGTTCAAAAACGCGATGTTCAAAGGCTCGTAACGAACGTTGGCGCTCTTCAGTGTCGTTTGTACTAGCTTGTTGAAAATTTTCGGTGTCGTAATTGCCTAAAAAGTTCGCTGTGATAGGCCCTCATTTTCACTAGGGCATTTCTATCTACCGGTGTACCCTGAGTTTATCTCTCCGATTGCAACAAAATTTGGAAGGTAGGTCACGGACACATCCATTCAATATTTTGGGGACACAACTGGAGACCCTGTTTTCCAGCTCGGAATCATGGACTGAGTCTACCCTCCAAGTTTTGTTGAAATTGGAGATAAACTCAGGTTACAACGGTAAATAGAAATGCCCACTTATCAGGAATAACGCATTAAGATTAAATAAAAATAAGTCACAGAGAGAATTTCGAAGTACTCTTACTTAATGAGGGCTATCGCGTATGAATTCGCCGCTAGAGGCGCTAGTGTAGCGTGAGGTCTCTGAAATGTCAAATCTCATAGTTTTTGGGTGAGCTACGCGGGTTTATTTATAATTAGAGTAATTTTGTGAATATTTTGCAATATCTTAAATTAATTATGGCAAATATGCGTTCCGGGGCAATGAATGTCTGTGTTTCGAGACAGATTTGTCTTTCGGAAACCTTTGTCCTCCCTTTTTTCCGAACGAAACGGGGACTATGCAACACTGTGGCATGCTCGATATTTTTATGGTACGGTTTTAAGGTGTATTAAATATGATTTTAATCTAAACTTTGTTTTCACGCCCGTAATAACAGACTTTGAAAGCCATACTTAAAAACCTCACGCAACAGTGCGCCATCTAGTGAGACAAAAAACGATAGCCCTCATTCAGAGGACCTTACAAAGATTTCCTAATAGGTTTTCACACTTGCTCAACATCAACTCGGGCTCGTCATGTGTTGTAACCGTCATTTGCAGACAGAGGTACTCATAGATGTTACTACATTACCCAGCATAACATTCAATTAGCTTTATGATTTGTTTATGCGTCCTAGCTCGCGAGAACTCAATGATGAACTTCCTTCATTAATTTAACCCTAGTCCTTCCAAAGTTGTTTATATCGTAGAGGGCGTAAAAACTACAAACACACGCATAAAACGCGATGGCAATAAACTTCTCTAGTACTCAATTAGCCCGGCATTCCAATGTAATGATGTAACACGCCCGCAGCGGTTCACATGTACCCGATTATAACAGCCTGCACTTAGCTGGACTGGCTATGAATCATTTCGGGGGAAACGCAAAGTCCTATGTTTACTTTATATGGTAAGCAATATCTAACTCTAACCAAGTCATAAGAAGTTTTAAATTTGTATAACCACAAGAAACTATCGTAGAGACTTGTGAGCACCCATGGCTGCTTGTGTGTAGTTATTATGATACCGCAGGATAACATCGGTATGGCGGGGCTTTTCTGCCATGGTTGTGAGAAGTAGTAGCAGGTTTATCCGGTTCCGCCGATTAATAGATAAGCTAAAGTTGCCAAACGTTAATTAAAGCGGCTATTAAGCGATCCAGTATTTTGTTCAAGCGATGTAGACAGGCAGATAGATACATATGAATGCAAATAGAGATCAAACAAAATCATCAAAATTAAGTTGGAATCCTCCTTTGCGCAAAAGTTAAACCAACACCGAAGATAAGCTCAACGAGAACAAAGTCAACACTAAATATTTGTTGTGTTAGTATTAGGTGCTGGTGCTGCGCAAGCGGCTCGCCCACGACTTTTAGCGCATTCACCCTGCTGGGGCCAATGAACAGTTCCGAAAAAGGAGACAACGCGCAAGTCCCAACTTTTTGATATACTTACCTACACACAAAAAGTAATGAAATCAGAACAAGTTTTTATGTACAAAACATAACGCCATGAGAAATCTATGCGATAAAAAATCCATTAGAAACACCTGGTTATGTCGACAATGCAACTTTTGTAATTTGGAGAAATGAACCGAAACAAACTGGTGCTGCAATGAACGGGTCTTTTGTGACGAGAGTAGAGGAAACATTCAGCGAAAATAAGTATAAACTGAGCGTCGTACTGCAGTCATTAAAACAGTCATGAAACTATGCGGGTGGGCGCTTGAGGCCCGCAGTGAACCGCCGGCGTCAAGAACCATGTCCGACTCAATGTGCGCCGAGCAAGCTTAGTACATTTTATATTAGGAGGCTATTAGACGAGGGTCGTTCACCTCACAAATGGATTGGTGTTTAGACTGTTTGGTAAATACAAAAAAGTTCTTCCGAACCAACAGATGTTAGTTAGTACCATGCACGTATTTTATCTGGTTCGGTTTTTTTTTTATCCGAGACTCAACTGTAAGCGGCTTGTAATAAGGATAAGGATTGAGTTATTAAGCTGGAAGCTCAAGGTAATGGACCTGTCATGTCAGTCAACGGAGTAGTAAGTCCTTGTGAAACTATTTAAATGAGCTTCAGCCATAAGGTTAGAAACAATGCGCTATTGATTGAACGTGGACATTCGTATCATAAGACGATGACATGCGCAAATAATCTTGAGCAAGAGCCACTCTTCAGTCTTCACGCACACTGACATTACATGAAATTGAAAAAGACGCACCCTACGTACGTTTGTATGAATCAAAATTAGTTTGACTTAAAGTGTAGCAATGTGGTAGCAATAGACAATTCTATTCTATATTTTGCTCATGAGTACGACGTGTGTTTATGATATGAATTAGGTAATATAGACACTATAGTTTGACTAATATGACTTCATAGCCATAACGACCGAATTTTGATAAATCTTCTTGGGATAATAAATGGGATATCTAAACAACTCGAGTAAAACTGTGCCAACTATCCAAAGTCGTACGCTGGAGTTAGCCATCAATGTCATTTAGTTCATACTCGGCTCATTCATCTGACGAATGCTTTTATGAATGGAGGTACGAGGTATCTATTTCACAAGAGCGTTATCAGTACAACCTACGGCATTATTTAGCGGAAACGTAGTAGGGCGAGCCCTCGATCGACGTGACTAATGCAATGGAGTGTAGGCAGCTGGGCTATTCGGGCCACAACGTCCGCATCAAGAAGTGTTGAAAAGTAAAGTTACATAACCAATGCATAACAGCAAAAGTTTCAAAATAAGCGCAACAATCTAGTAAGTTGACATCCCTCTGGAATAGAACGAAATATTTAATTGTCTGCAAGTAGTTAGTGTGAATGAAATATTCATTCTTGATTCGCGCCGTTGTCATTTGAGTCATTCACCCAGCACGGGGCCGCCTGTTGCCACAATTGAAAGGCCCATTCAAGGCTGAGTGGAACCATTTCGTCTTGGGCTGGCTAATGCACGCGAGATAGAAAGAGAAACACTGCGGCTGTAATCAGAACAGTGATTGCATTATTTATCCAGTCCTTGTATGATGTCCATCTCCATTAGAGACAACAATGGGATGTTAAACTTCCGGTCTCCGCGACTGACGTATCAGATCAGGCGATATCATCTATGAATGAAAGAAGCCCCTAACTGTATAATGACTTTTGGAATCTCCAGTCACGAAATGATTCTAACTTCTCCGGGATTTTAGTTTGCACATAGGGTCTATACCGATGGACTCATAAATTTATGCGTTAAGTAAGTACCTAAGGTATAATTTTTTATTTACAGCATTCAAGGAATTCAAGGTTTTTTCTCAATAAAAAACATTTCTGAGTACGACACTAATGCATTATTGAAATTCAACGATGATAAGTTGCTATTCATTGGCAATATGGGTCAAGGATACAACCATTTCGCGGGAATCCCAGTTAGATTAGAATCTTCACACTCATGTCATGAGGGTATATAAGTCCCCATTCAAATAGTCATTGTGTAACACCCTGACTGTTCGTTTAAATGGAATTCCTCGTTGTGTGGAGATTAGTAGTTACTAGATTAAAAGGGATGACGGCGCGGTCGTACATTGTATGTAAATGAGACCAGCCCTACTATGGTGCTGATCAAAGAAAGATTATAGCTACAAAAACGTACTGTTTCTAAATTAAACATCGACATACACGACACATAGACATAAAAATCATTGACAAGAAAAGTAGCTTGAAGAAAAACTTATCGAATTAAAAACCGGTAGAGTAACAAGGTACATTCAATAAGTTATAGGCTATAAATAAATATTCTCAGAATCCTAATAGACTTACGTTGTCCCAATACAGTTCTTAAGTCTTAAAACAAGGTCGTCTGTTACACGAAGTGAGAAGTTGTGTGCAACCACAACAACATCCTCAAATATCCTTCTGAGGCCGTGCGAATGTAAACATTTGAAGGCAACCTTCCAGCAAAAACTGGGAGGTTAATATCAAAGCCTCCAACAGACTTCTAATTAAATTATCCTTACCAAATGCCACCTGTGCCATTTGTTATGTATGAGTGCAGTGCAGCCACATTTTTGGCTTCAGTGGTCTTAATGCGATTTGAATGAGGTCGTCAATGTGACAGAATAAGCCCAGACTGTGAGTGGGGTACCGGGGTTACCTATGTATTTATTCGTAATATTTTTTTTATACGACGTCCGTATCTTTTAATAGATATTTTCGATGATGTAATGGAATTTATACACAACTAGCTTTTGCCTCGGACTTCGTCCGCCATTAATTCGTTCATCGCTTTCCCGTAGGAACTAAGCCATTTTCCCGGATAAAAACTATCCTATGCCCTCTCTAGTCTCAAATTTTCGCAAAGCTTAAAGATAAAGAACTGGCAACGCAGCCGTGTGTATATTGATTGACACGAACCATTTCGAACTACTTTTGACCCCTTCACTCGAAACCTATTTAATGTATCTACATACGAGTATCTACATGAAATTTGGCACATTTATTCAAGCTCCTAGCTTTATACAATGCAAATTTCACGAATGTATTACAATGTTACCTGGTCGTGGTCGTACTCGGGCTCCGGCGGGCGAGGGTACTTGCTGGCCAGGCGCGCGCCGGCGCCGCAGCCCTGCGCGCCCGCCGGCTCATCCTCCGGGTAGTAAAGGTGCACGAAATCCTCCGTGTCCAGGAACGTGTTGATCAGCATCACTCTCACAGTACAAAACTAACTAATAAATAACTTAACGCAGTCTAAGATCAGACTTTCGGATCACTATGCACTATATAACATTAGATCACTGTTGCGGGAAGCACACCATCGAAATGCATTCGATTTGTTACGTTCCATCTTTTGGTCCTTAACTGATATAATAATTTTATAATTATAAATAAGTTAATACATTCGCTACACTTGTATAAGATCACAGTTGCACCGCAAACCGTACGCAATGATGTTTATCTGCTGGGAATAAACAAGTTGCAATGGAATGGGCATTAGTAACGTTAATGACGGTGATCGTAGCAGTACTAAGAGAAATCTTGAGAGAGATAAACTAGAGGTACTCAAGGTTCCGAGTAAACATTAAGGCACTATCGACAGAGATAGCCCTCATTATACTGAATCACCGAATTGTATTGACGTCAACGGTAACAATGTGGCGGTGGCAAGTGTTTGAGCAAATGGCGCCATTGTTCTGTTGCCAGTCTGCAGTTTGTAAAGCGAGAGGATTCTTTTCAATGAAGTAACTGAGACATGTCCGCGTAGTGTTAAGGACACCTGTCAAAATCGCGTAGGCATGACATACGATCTGTCTTGTCAATGTCGTTTGAATAATAACATTAGTTTTGTTTACGTGTCAGGCGTTGCGGTTCGCTTCGCAGTCTTCGTTGTTTCTATTGTGTAATTCTGTTTAGTCTTGATAAAAGAAGAAATGATAGGGATGATAATAAAGTAGATGTATGCAGCTATTTGTCTTTAGCATAGTGATCTACGACTGTAACAAAACTACCAAAACATTACCAAAAGCGTTTTGAATACACTCATGCTGTAAAAATATCTTATGAAAGTTTTTCTTAGCAGTCTAGAAGAAGTAATAGCAGAGTGAAACATTAATTATTAAACTTAAGGATAACAACTGCATTTACCTCATAGTCCTGATATAATTGTATTATTAAGTTAGTTTAGTCACTCGACAGTAATAACTCTTATCGACAGCAAATCCATTACACAACTCAAAGTCCTATCCGTGCAACGACCCGGTTATTATAATTATAGAAATTGTACAACTCAATCGAACACTTAATTCGATTCAAAACAGACGCGCGCATCAAGTCTTCCTGTTGTATTTCAATTGGTATAATTAAAATTGTACATATTAAAAAACTAATTGATCGAAACATGTTAATAGCACATAATTAGCTAAGCTAATTTAGCTTCGAGTTATATCAGTCAGTAAAAATGCATTATCCTTGTGCTAATCAAAGCTTAAAAACAATCCATCAATCAATATAGTTTGTTTGTTTCCATTTCTTCTCAATGTAAACTTATCAAAACAATGACATCTCTGTATTGTGTGTGATACCAACAGTACAGATGCAATTTTTAAATAAACAAACAAAGAAAATATTTAAAATCGTTTTTACTGATATTGACGTGTGTGTCATTGGTCATTGTTTGTGCACAAGAACTATCAGAATCTTGTTTTGCGCCCAAACAAAGAACAACCGGGACATCATGACCATGAGATAAAATATCTTTATCAGCTTCACCACTTCTATAGGAAGAAGAGCGATAAAAGTATAATGGGGTCAATTTTCGGGCAGCCCAGCCACTAGCTAGGTAGTGGCAATATTGTGATAATTTAGTTTCCGCTATCGCGTTTTGCTAACATGCGGTATTTGTTAGTCACTTGTTGGTAAAATTACGTGTTGATAACATCGGCTTGTTATTAAATTCAATTCAATTCTTACTTATGCGAAATAAAGATTTATTATTATTATTATTATTAAATTAGACCGATTCAAATGCATTGAATTAGGAGTATTTATGACTAATTTATTACGGTTGTGTTTAATTTTGATAATTGACTACAGACAAAGTTTAACTCTAATTCTTATTGTATCGTTAGCTAGACTAGACTGTTCTCTCTATAATTCTTCAAAAAGTTTGCGAGTCATTAAAACTTCAGATTTGGGCATACTAAATCCTTCCTTACTAATATTATAAATGCGACAGTAACTGTCTGTCTGTCCTGTTCCTGACATCTTTACGCTTAAACCGATTCAGAAGAAATACGGTATGGAGACAGTTTTTTAGGGTTCCGGAGCCAAAATGGCAAAAACGGAACCCTTCTAGTTTCGCCACGTCTGTCTGTTTGTCTGTCTGTCCGTCCGTCCGCGGCTTTGCTCAGGGACTATCAATGCTAGAAAGCTGTAATTTTGCACGGATATACGAGTATATGTAAACTGTGCCGACAAAATGGTACAATTAAAAACGAAAAAAATTTTTTTTTTATGGTACCTCCCGTAGACGTAGTGTGGGAGGTTTTTTTCTCTCATCCAACCCTATAGTGTGGGGCATCGTTGGTACCTAAACTTGGATGATTCCGTATAAAATACGAAATCCTTAGAAAAATATTACTTAATTTTTTCGTAATGGCTACGGAACCCTATTTTGGGCGTGTCCGACACGCTCTTGGCCGGTTTTTTCCCCTAAAAATCGCGTGATTCCCATGGTACAGCCGTTAACAAATTATTCGCAGACAGAAACGCAGGTAAAAGCTAGTAATAATTCTAGGATGGTTTCTGAACACCGATTCCATAAGTTAGTAATAGTTATCGCTTAAATACCTTGGCGACGTTCAACGGACGTGCGCTCCACTTTGCACATAGCTGGCTAGAAAAGAATGCGGTCGCCGGCGCCTAGCCTAATCGCTTAACAACAACTTAGTCGTTCATGTACTCCTGGTTCTTGAATTGAAAATATATGCAGTTTTACTATCTATTTGCAGTTTACAATAAATTACCCTGCAAAACCCTAGCGACGTTGATGTTATATCAATATTTTATAAAGATAACCAAGGGGAACGAAGTAATAGAATGCACCCTATTGTAATTCCAACAGCATGTTGCGGGCCAGTTCCGAGAATCGATTTAACAAGTAAGCTTGTTTAATTAACAAATACAATTACAAAAAGTAAAAAAAAAAAACATCGAAGCGCGTCTTTGAATGGGAAATACGAAATTTACATACATAAACATTTAATAAATGGATGTTAGTATAAAAACCGTGTAAAAGGCGAATTGCCAAGTAGCAGGACTAGGTACAAAATATGTAATTAATTGAAAGACGTGGGCAAAGTTACCGTATCACATTCCAAGACCGCAAATGCGTTCAGTTGTCGCCCGTCCGCCATCATTCTCATGTTACCGGCGACCAACTTGTTTCTACACCTCTCTCAATATGACCAACACGAAACTCGCTCTAAGCTCCTTGGATTACAGTATTTAGATTAATAATTTTTCAATTTCGTTTATGGAAATTACGATCTAGTGAGTAACGTGATAACCTTTGCAAATGCAATTGCTTTGCGACTCAGCCGTATTCTTGCAAAACAAATCAATAATTACTGATACGAAGAAACCAGAGTTCTGTTTTGTCCGAGCAAAACATTAAAACTAAACGTTATCGCTATAGGAAACACAGATAGTTCCAGAGAACCGGCCCAATAATAAATAGCTGCCCACTGGGCCAAGGTTCTTGATGTAGAATACGTGCCGAAAATCGCGACGACCGGTCGACTCTATTCCCGTGCGAGTCCGACGAGCCCAGATCTTTCCAACACCAGTTTTCCAATAATGCCGCAACAGTGACACTTCAATTAGAAATAATAGGTATTGTGTTCGTCTGTGTCGAGTGTGTGCACGGAGTGCGTGTCTGATTGGAAACGACCTTCAAGACTACTCACAAGCGAACCGTTGATGGGTAAACAAATTGATTGGACCTTTTATGCGGTTGAGGGGGTAATCGCCGTCGTGAGAATTCACACGATATAAATAGGCACGGAGAACTATTTGTTACGTAAATTCAAAGATGAATGAAGGTGAAATCTACAGATCTTTAGCCGACCCATCTAAAACAGTATCGAGTTATAAGAGAACATATTGATGTATTTACAATTCATGACGTTATCGTCACCGGGATTTCCAAGCCAAGGCCTGAAGTCCAAGCGTACGAGACAAGACGATTTTTATTGGATATCGAGACGAGACATCCTTGAAGGTTACTCAACAAAACAAGTGTCGAGTGTCATGATAAAGGATAATAAATGTCTGTGCATTTACCAGATTCTGACCTCCTGGGACCTGACTTTTTTACTTACGCCCTAGACGTGGTACACCAGCTTTGTTATTTTGGATATTAAGTATTTCAAGATTCTTACGATTATTTTTTTAATGAATAATTTGTACTTTGTTAAGTACATTCGACTGTTATTCTTAGTGTTAATTGGTCCTTTTTTTATTATTCTACTGGATGGCAAACGAGCAAGTGGGTCTCCTGATGGTAAGAGATCACCACCGCCCATAAACATTCCTAACCTAAAGGCCTAAGATGGGATACCTCAAGTGCCAGTAATTTCACCGGCTGCCTATCTCTCCACGCCGAAACACAACAGTGCAAGCACTGCTGCTTCACAGCAGGATTATCGAGCAAGATGGTGGTAGCAATCCGGGCGGACCTTGCACAAGGTCCTACCACCTGCAAAAAAGCCTGCCTTTATAAAGTACGCGAGGGCCCACGAGGTAATTACAGTTATCTGAAAAGTAATTTATGACTTGACTTTCTTATTTAACACTATATATATATATATTTAACACTATCAATAAATATACAGTGAATGCGTTTCTAGGACAGAATTATGTGGTGGCACGCCATATATATAAAGATTTTATAGTCGTTGCCGTGCATAATGCGCTCGATAATTACATCCACTACTGGCTCTTTAATAGCTGAACCATTCGTAAAATGACAATTAAATACATAATTTAGTGGTAATATTGTTAATAATATAACTAGTTAACTACCAAAGCCGATTAAAGCGAGAGCATCGGACACCTATATCTCGTCTCCAACCAAACGGTCTAAAGTTCCACATTAGTACAATCTTTTAGTACTTCAAAAGACTCAGCTTCATAAGTTTCATAACCATAACCATCAATAAGTAAAGATAAAGAAAGACATTCCTGAAACGTGCGACATTATTGTATGTCGGCATCGCTGCTAACTCTCATATTGTAAAGGGAAAATGTAGTTTCATCCAAGATGCCGCTGACAAGAAATACATCTTTAATAATGCTCCATTACACTCCCAAGTACCTTTCTCTAAGCGCTCACGGCGAGAAATCTTGCCCTGTTGCTTGAATACCCATTTTTGTTTATTCATGATATAAATAGAGAACAGAACAGACAGATAAATTTTATTACTGTTATCATAAACCGTTATCAGGGTTTTCTTGTTGGATATCGTTTACGGAAACGACGGAGAAAATTGCTGCTGCTTCAATAAATTTAATTTCAATAGCATTACAGCTAATCTAGTCAATGGAAATCTGACTAGTTCCGTATTGCACACATAATTTTGTTCGAAGAGAGTTCCAGTCTCATAACTCGGCAAAAGCCTGATGTAAGATGTTGCGTGACTAATTATTAATCTTATTTTTCTAATAACACCTACAGTTAAAATAAAAGACGATTTGGTTTCTAACGTAAACTTAATACAAGAGGAGTATTTGTAAAATTCTGAGGAATCTGAACTTTTTATTTCAGACATGAGTTAATTATCCAATACACACCACACCACACAATAGACATTATTTAATATGAGTGTCTCATGATAGTTTAATTTTCAACATCTGGAATTTGATTGAAAAATTAAAATCATATGAAATGGAGACTTGTTTTTTTTCTCTTAAATAAATACATTGGCCGATGTTTAGAAGGCTTTAAGTTAATAATAAGAAGAAAACAAATTATTTTTCAAATTATCATAAAATAAGTATAAAGGAGATAGCTAACTTTAATTATGAAATCAGCAGATTTCATTCAGCAGTGCTTGCACTGTTGTGTTTCGGCGTGGGGAGTAAGACAGCCGGTGAAATTACTGGCACTTGAGGTATCCCATCTTAGGCCTCTAGGTTGGCAACGCATCTGCAATCCCCCTGGTGTTGCAGGTGTCTATGGGCGGTGGTGATGTCTTATC
>NC_133480.1:13024632-13066170 GCF_025370935.1 Choristoneura fumiferana
TAAAATTAAACATCGACATACACGACACATAGACATAAAAATCATTGACAAGAAAAGTAGCTTGAAGAAAAACTTATCGAATTAAAAACGGTAGAGTAACAAAGTACATTCAATAAGTTATAGGCTATAAATAAATATTCTCAGAATCCTAATAGACTTACGTTGTCCCAATACAGTTCTTAAGTCTTAAAACAAGGTCGTCTGTTACACGAAGTGAGAAGTTGTGTGCAACCACAACAACATCCTCAAATATCCTTCTGAGGCCGTGCGAATGTAAACATTTGAAGGCAACCTTCCAGCAAAAACTGGGAGGTTAATATCAAAGCCTCCAACAGACTTCTAATTAAATTATCCTTACCAAATGCCACCTGTGCCATTTGTTTATGTATGAGTGCAGTGCAGCCACATTTTTGGCTTCAGTGGTCTTAATGCGATTTGAATGAGGTCGTCAATGTGACAGAATAAGCCCAGACTGTGAGTGGGGTACCGGGGTTACCTATGTATTTATTCGTAATATTTTTTTTATACGACGTCCGTATCTTTTAATAGATATTTTCGATGATGTAATGGAATTTATACACAACTAGCTTTTGCCTCGGACTTCGTCCGCCATTAATTCGTTCATCGCTTTCCCGCAGGAACTAAGCCATTTTCCCGGATAAAAACTATCCTATGCCCTCTCTAATCTCAAATTTTCGCAAAGCTTAAAGATAAAGAACTGGCAACGCAGCCGTGTGTATATTGATTGACACGAACCATTTCGAACTACTTTTGACCCCTTCACTCGAAACCTATTTAATGTATCTACATACGAGTATCTACATGAAATTGGCACATTTATTCAAGCTCCTAGCTTTATACAATGCAAATTTCACGAATGTATTACAATGTTACCTGGTCGTGGTCGTACTCGGGCTCCGGCGGGCGAGGGTACTTGCTGGCCAGGCGCGCGCCGGCGCCGCAGCCCTGCGCGCCCGCCGGCTCATCCTCCGGGTAGTAAAGGTGCACGAAATCCTCCGTGTCCAGGAACGTGTTGATCAGCATCACTCTCACAGTACAAAACTAACTAATAAATAACTTAACGCAGTCTAAGATCAGACTTTCGGATCACTATGCACTATATAACATTAGATCACTGTTGCGGGAAGCACACCATCGAAATGCATTCGATTTGTTACGTTCCATCTTTGGTCCTTAACTGATATAATAATTTTATAATTATAAATAAGTTAATACATTCGCTACACTTGTATAAGATCACAGTTGCACCGCAAACCGTACGCAATGATGTTTATCTGCTGGGAAAAACAAGTTGCAATGGAATGGCATTAGTAACGTTAATGACGGTGATCGTAGCAGTACTAAGAGAAATCTTGGGAGAGATAAACTAGAGGTACTCAAGGTTCCGAGTAAACATTAAGGCACTATCGACAGAGATAGCCCTCATTATACTGAATCACCGAATTGTATTGACGTCAACGGTAACAATGTGGCGGTGGCAAGTGTTTGAGCAAATGGCGCCATTGTTCTGTTGTCAGTCTGCAGTTTGTAAAGCGAGAGGATTCTTTTCAATGAAGTAACTGAGACATGTCCGCGTAGTGTTAAGGACACCTGTCAAAATCGCGTAGGCATGACATACGATCTGTCTTGTCAATGTCGTTTGAATAATAACATTAGTTTTGTTTACGTGTCAGGCGTTGCGGTTCGCTTCGCAGTCTTCGTTGTTTAATTCTGTTTAGTCTTGATAAAAGAAGAAATGATAGGGATGATAATAAAGTAGATGTATGCAGCTATTTGTCTTTAGCATAGTGATCTACGAGTGTAACAAAACTACCAAAACATGACCAAAAGCGTTTTGAAACCACTCATGCTGTAAAAATATCTTATGAAAGTTTTCCTTAATAGTCTAGAAGAAGTAATAGCAGAGTGAAACATTAATTATTACACTTAAGGATAACAACTGCATTTACCTCATAGTCCTGATATAATTGTATTATTAAGTTAGTTTAGTCACTCGACAGTAATAACTCTTATCGACAGCAAATCCATTACACAACTCAAAGTCCTATCCGTGCAACGACCCGGTTATTATAATTATAGAAATTGTACAACTCAATCGAACACTTAATTCGATTCAAAACAGACGCGCGCATCAAGTCTTCCTGTTGTATTTCAATTGGTATAATTAAAATTGTACATATTAAAAAACTAATTGATCGAAACATGTTAATAGCACATAATTAGCTAAGCTAATTTAGCTTCGAGTATATCAGTCAGTAAAAATGCATTATCCTTGTGCTAATCAAGGCTTAAAAACAATCCATCAATCAATATAGTTTGTTTGTTTCCATTTCTTTTCAATTTAAACTTATCAAAACAATGACATCTCTGTATTGTGATGAGAACAGTACAGATGCAATTTTTAAATAAACAAACAAAGAAAATATTTAAAATCGTTTTTACTGATATTGACGTGTGTGTGTGCATTGGTCATTGTTTGTGCACAAGAACTATCAGAATCTTGTTTTGCGCCCAAACAAGGAACAACCGGGATATCATGACCATGAGATAAAATATCTTTATCAGCTTCACCACTTCTATAGGAAGAAGAGCGATAAAAGTATAATGGGGTCAATTTTCGGGCAGCCCAGCCACTAGCTAGGTAGTGGCAATATTGTGATAATTTAGTTTCCGCTATCGCGTTTTGCTAACATGCGGTATTTGTTAGTCACTTGTTGGTAAAATTACGTGTTGATAACATCGGCTTGTTATTTCATTAGGCCGATTCAAATGCATTGAATTAGGAGTATTTATGACTAATTTATTACGGTTGTGTTAATTTTGATAATTGACTACAGACAATGTTTAACTCTAATTCTTATTGTATCGTTAGCTAGACTAGATACTGTTCTCTCTATAATTCTTCAAAAAGTGCGAGTCATTAAAATTTCAGATTTGGCAATACTAAATCCTTCCTTACTAATATTATAAATGCGACAGTAACTGTCTGTCTGTCCTGTTCCTGACATCTTTACGCTTAAACCGATTCAGAGGAAACACGGTATGGAGACAGTTTTTTAGGGTTCCGGAGCCAAAATGGCAAAAACGGAACCCTTATAGTTTCGCCATGTCTGTCTGTTTGTCTGTCTTTTCGTTAGTCCGCGGCTTTGCTCAGGGACTATCAATGCTAAAAGCTGTAATTTTGCACGGATATACGAGTATATGTAAACTGTGCCGACAAATCGATGGTAGTAAGTATATCAAACTTTTAAGGAAAACTATAACGGCTAAGTTTGCTTGAGAATTATAAATAGTTTTACTCTTAAATAGCAGCCTAAGGTACCTAAACTTGGATGATTCCGTATAAAATACGAAATCCTTAGAAAAATATTGCTTAATTATTTCGTAATGGCTATGGAACCCTATTTTGGGCGTGTCCGACACGCTCTTGGCCGGTTATTCCCCTAAAAATCGCGTGATTCCCATGGTACAGCTGTTAACAAATTATTCGCAGACAGAAACGCAGGTAAAAGCTAGTAATAATTCTAGGATGGTTTCTGAACACCGATTCCATAAGTTAGTAATAGTTATCGCTTAAATACCTTGGCGACGTTCAACGGACGTGCGCTCCACTTTGCACATAGCTGGCTAGAAAAGAATGCGGTCGCCGGCGCCTAACCTAATCGCTTAACAACAACTTAGTCGTTCATGTACTCCTGGTTCTTGAATTGAAAATATATGCAGTTTTAGTATCTATTTGCAGTTTACAATAAATTACCCTGCAAAACCCTAGCGACGTTGATGTTATATCAATATTTTATAAAGATAACCAAGGGGAACGAAGTAATAGAATGCACCCTATTGTAATTCCAACAGCTAGTTGCGTGCCAGTTCAGAGAATCGATTTAACAAATAAGCTTGTTTAATTAACAAATAGGTACAATTACAAAAAGTAAAAAAAAGAAAATCATCGAAGCGCGTCTTTGAATGGGAAATACGAAATTTACATACATAAACATTTAATAAATGGATGTTAGTATAAAAACCGTGTAAAAGACGAATTGCCAAGTAGCAGGACTAGGTACAAAATATGTAATTAATTGAAAGACGTGGGCAAAGTTACCGTATCACATTCCAAGACCGCAAATGCGTTCAGTTGTCGCCCGTCCGCCATCATTCTCATGTTACCGGCGACCAACTTGTTTCTACACCTCTCTCAATATGACCAACACGAAACTCGCTCTAAGCTCCTTGGATTACAGTATTTAGATTAATAATTTTTCAATTTCGTTTATGGAAATTACGATCTAGTGAGTAACGTGATAACCTTTGCAATGCAATTGCTTTGCGACTCAGCCGTATTCTTGCAAAACAAATCAAAAATTACTGATCCGAAGAAACCAGAGTTCTGTTTTGTCCGAGCAAAACATTAAAACTAAACGTTATCGCTATAGGAAACACAGATAGTTCCAGAGAACCGGCCCAATAATAAATAGCTGCCCACTGGGCCAAGGTTCTTGATGTAGAATACGTGCCGAAAATCGCGACGACCGGTCGACTCTATTCCCGTGCGAGTCCGACGAGCCCAGATCTTTCCAACACCAGTTTTCCAATAATGCCGCAACAGTGACACTTCAATTAGAAATAATAGGTATTGTGTTCGTCTGTGTCGAGTGTGTGCACGGAGTTGCGTGTCTGATTGGAAACGACCTTCAAGACTACTCACAAGCGAACCGTTGATGGGTAAACAAATTGATTGGACCTTTTATGCGGTTGAGGGGGTAATCGCCGTCGTGAGAATTCACACGATATAAATAGGCACGGAGAACTATTTGTTACGTAAATTCAAAGATGAATGAAGGTGAAATCTACAGATCTTTAGCCGACCCATCTAAAACAGTATCGAGTTATAAGAGAACATATTGATGTATTTACAATTCATGACGTTATCGTCACCGGGATTTCCAAGCCAAGGCCTGAAGTCCAAGCGTACGAGACAAGACGATTTTTATTGGATATCGAGACGAGACATCCTTGAAGGTTACTCAACAAAACAAGTGTCGAGTGTCATGATAAAGGATAATAAATGTCTGTGCATTTACCAGATTTGACCTCCTGGGACCTGACTTTTTTACTTACGCCCTAGACGTGGTACACCAGCTTTGTTATTTTGGATATTAAGTATTTCAAGATTCTTACGATTATTTTTTTAATGAATAATTAAATTTGTACTTTGTTAAGTACATTCGACTGTTATTCTTAGTGTTAATTGGTCCTTTTTTATTATTCTACTGGATGGCAAACGAGCAAGTGGGTCTCCTGATGGTAAGAGATCACCACCGCCCATAAACATTCCTAACCTAAAGGTCTAAGATGGGATACCTCAAGTGCCAGTAATTTCACCGGCTGCCTATCTCTCCACGCCGAAACACAACAGTGCAAGCACTGCTGCTTCACAGCAGGATTATCGAGCAAGATGGTGGTAGCAAGCAATCCGGGCGGACCTTGCACAAGGTCCTACCAACTGCAAAAAAGCCTGCCTTTATAAAGTACGCGAGGGCCCACGAGGCAATTACAGTTATCTGAAAAGTAATTTATGACTTGACTTTCTTATTTAACACTATATACATATATATTTAACACTATCAATAAATATACAGTGAATGCGTTTCTAGGACAGAATTGTGTGGTGGCACGCCATATATATAACGATTTTATAGTCGTTGCCGTGCATAATGCGCTCGATAATTACATCCACTACTGGCTCTTTAATAGCTGAACCATTCGTAAAATGACAATTAAATACATAATTTAGTGGTAATATTGTTAATAATATAACTAGTTAACTACCAAAGCCGATTAAAACGAGAGCATCGGACACCTATATCTCGTCTCCAACCAAATGGTCTAAAGTTCCACATTAGTACAATCTTTTAGTACTTCAAAAGACTCAGCTTCACAAGTTTCATAACCATAACCATCAATAAGTAAAGATAAAGAAAGACATTCCTGAAACGTGCGACATTATTGTATGTCGGCATCGCTGCTAACTCTCATATTGTAAAGGGAAAATGTAGTTTCATCCAAGATGCTGCTGACAAGAAATACATCTTTAATAATGCTCCATTAAACTCCCAAGTACCTTTCTCTAAGCGCTCACGGCGAGAAATCTTGCCCTGTTGCTTGAATACCCATTTTTGTTTAGAGAACAGAACAGACAGATAAATTTTATTACTGTTATCATAAACCGTTATCAGGGTTATCTTGTTGGATATCGTTTACGGATTCGACGGAGAAAATTGCTGCTGCTTCAATAAATTTAATTTCAATAGCATTACAGCTAATCTAGTCAATGGAAATCTGACTAGTTCCGTATTGCACACATAATTTTGTTCGAAGAGAGTTCCAGTCTCATAACTCGGCAAAAGCCTGATGTAAGATGTTGCGTGACTAATTATTAATCTTATTTTTCTAATAACACCTACAGTTAAAATAAAAGACGATTTGGTTTCTAACGTAAACTTAATACGAGAGGAGTATTTGTAAATTTCTGAGGAATCTGAACTTTTTATTTCAGACATGAGTTAATTATCCAATACACACCACACCACACAATAGACATTATTTAATATGAGTGTCTCATGATTGTTTAATTTTCAACATCTGGAATTTGATTGAAAAATTAAAATCATATGAAATGGAGACTTGGTTTTTTTTTCTTAAATAAATACATTGGCCGATGTTTAGAAGGCTTTAAGTTAATAATAAGAAGAAAACAAATTATTTTTCAAATTATCATAAAATAAGTATAAAGGAGATAGCTAACTTTAATTATGAAATCAGCAGATTTCATTCAACAGTGCTTGCACTGTTGTGTTTCGGCGTGGGGAGTAAGACAGCCGGTGAAATTACTGGCACTTGAGGTATCCCATCTTAGGGCTCTAGGTTGGCAACGCATCTGCAATCCCCTGGTGTTGCAGGTGTCTATGGGCGGTGGTGATGTCTTATCATCAGGAGACCCACTTGCTCGTTTGCCATCCAGTTGAATAAAAAAAAATGAAGCTGCTAATTTCTCAATATAACGATCACCAGATAAAAAATCAGCCGTGGCTGGTGTTAGTAGGACAAGGCCAGTCTTCCGGGTAAGCTAATGTGGCCTCTGGTCTGGCCTCGCCGACAAAAACACTTGTCATTGCGCTCATCTTCAGTTAAAGAGAAATAATTCCACTGGAAAAAATAATTCTATGATGAATTACGGGGTACTACTATCTTTGATACAATAGATGAAATAGAAGCTAGAGAGTACTATAACAGCACTGCAACAGATGTCGAAACTTTTGGAGTTGTGATACCGAGCGAGGTATGCGGAGTAAAATTCAACCAATCACAAGCGCACACGTTATGCCGGGCCGGGCGTACACAACAAGTCATGTGAGCGTATGCGTCCAGGCGCCGTGGGGTCGACCCTGACCTTCAACCTGTGTATCGCAAAACCATGCAACTATTTCCTTCTCAAAACGTTTTAATGACAAAAACAAAAAGCTATAAATTTAGTCGTAAATGCCTTTGATCACAAAGGATGTTAAAAATAGCAACACAATATGTAGACAAAGTAACAAAAGAAACGATGAGAGAAAAATTCTGGTGATGCGATAAAGACAACCGACGTCACAGGTTTATCTAAAAGTACAGAAGTATTTTCTTTCAAGAATTTTGGTGAAAATACTAAAATTGTAAAAAGAGAAGCATCTCGTGACGATAAGGCGATTACACAGCTTTCACGCGCAGTTACGTCAATAGTTGTAGAAAGGGTTACGAAAACACGCATCATAATCACGAAGTCTTCCGTGATAACGTTAAGTAGTCTCACACTTCCGGGGCTTTATAATCTGCTGTAGGTCACAAGCGAACAGCTGTGAAAGTAGTTACACGTATAATCCCAGTAAATGTCACTAAAAGCTGTATCTGGTTTGTAAATGATGCGGATGTGGTACTGACATTTACAATAATGAAGGTCGTCTACATACAATAGATAAATGTGACGTTTTTGTAATGAATAGCTGCATTAGAAATGACAACTAGTTTACTACATCATAATAATCATTTTTGTGAATCACAAAATAATAGACAAATTTATGCATTACCAGCTAGAAATCAAGTATGTATGTATGTATGTAAATACTTTATTGTACATAAAACACAAAAATAATACAAAAAGAAAACAACAAAACAAAAGAGTACAAAGGCGAACTTATCCCTTACCAAGACGCTTGATAAGTCAAAGACTTATCAAGTTGTATACTATACCACATAAATATTTTCATTTCCATTTTAACCTGATTCCGTTATTCTTGTCCCGTTCGTTGTCTATGCGCATTATTGCGCATGGTCACAATTGATTTATTTTAAGGCGCGAAAGATTTATTGGGATCGAATGAATGCATCGGTAGAGAGAGTAGACTTGGCAGGGACGGTATCACGAGGAAAAGGCATTAAGACATAGTATATGGGCTGAACTATTAAAGTCACGTGAAGAATGGTAAAGCCACTGCAACTTGGCAGCGTATATGTTTTGTGAATCCAAGAGATACATTGTCATCTTCAAAAATTATGTAATATGAATTATTGCCGCGCTGTTTCACACTAGACTATGGAAGTAGTTATCTAACTATAAATGATGTAATTTTGAAATTGTTACGCCCAAGGTGTTGCACCATTGAACAATTAAATGAATCAAAGAAGGTGGGAGAAGAAGACAAATAAGAAAGAGTTGTTTGCTATATGTACGCTAATAATCAAGCACGCGAAGTCCTCGTGACGACCGCGACCTCAAAACATAATGAGTGATAAAGCAATGGATCTCTGTAATGTAATGCACAGCGCAGACGCGCATGAAAACTATCGTGACTAAAGATCCTCGCCGAAACGGCAGAAGAATTACTAATTATATCTAGTTTTCTACAAAAGTGATGTTTATATAGTCAAAATGTTTAAATTGTTATTGAAACAGCTGTAAGAAACTGGGGCATTTAATGGGCTTGGTCTGATAAGCCTGCGATTAAAGTTTTAATTCTCGAAGGTATCTTATCTGGGCTAGTATTACTATTTAAATTATAGGAATCAGTTTAAAGATACAGATATCAATTATTTTGATATCAAACAATTAGACATTCCATAATATAATTTATTAGTAGACCACAAAGAAAATGCACTGTCTGAATTTGCTGAGGGTGCAGTTTGATGACAGCTCTGTTCATTAAAGTGATACCAGGAGCCACGTGACGTGAAAATGGGTGCGTTGGCTGTCGGTAACGATTTTCTCAGATCACAGCTGAGGCGTCGTGTAGTCATGCGCACTGGGACCGGGAAACACGTGGCTCCTATGGCGCGGTAGAACTTTCTTATTTAATTATCACTAACTTCGCAACAATAGAAATTTCGTCTTGCTTGATACAGTTTAAAAAAAAATAACTATGTTAATCCATAAACTAACAACAATAAGCGCAACGGACGCTTTGAAGAATTTATTTTCGGCAAAGCTAGACCTTTTAGACAAATTTTAGATTTAGTAGCACGTGAATTGTGTTTGAAATATTACTTTGAATGTTCGCTAGTAAATTCACTCCTTTCGTCATTTGTACATAATTCAATTGCACAATAATCTTTCGGCAATTTAGTCGACCAACAGCAGAGCGTGCTGGCAAGAGCTACAAACAACGCAGCGTCCTGATTTAGGAAAAAATCTTTACCAACACAAACTTAGGATTCCATACTTTTCTTCATCAATATCGAAATTGTATGTGAATGACTTGCAAGATTGTAGAGGATTTTAGGCAGACATGGGTGCATATAGATTTGATGTGTGGACATGCGCAGAAGAGCCGGCTTTGCCACGTGGCGGGCTCCCGTTGCATAACCCGATTTTCTCACTAGACGTCCGAGAATCTACCTACCTACAAAATTTTGCAACAAAGCTTCTTCGTATTTGATATACATTATTCCTTTTATATCGTCAGCTCTTGTTTGGACTTTAAGATTCTTGTTGATTGAACTGATTGAGCCGTTATCACAATGCTAGTTGAACAACGTTTCGCAAACTTTTGTTCCACAAATTAATCGTTTTATAATACCACATTTCACAAATTGATCATTTCACATACTCTTTATTTGAAAAAACCGTCATATAACAAATAATTATTCGTTGTTTATTTTCGTCATTTAGCAAAACCACGTTTCTCGAATCAACGTTTGGCATAAAACGTTTCATAAAATGCAACATTTGGTAAATACTTTATTACAGAATAATTAGAGGTTAACTTGGTTAAGAAATAGGTTAGGTGAGGTTACAGCTGCGACCCTAAGAAAAATTAACTGCTGCCAGTACAGTAGGTTAAGTTAGGTTAGTACTGCGACCCAAGTAGTGAGGGATACGACGGCTCCAGATCATTTTTTTGTCCAAAATGGCGATTTGGGGCGGGTCCAATCCTAAAAAAAAAAAAAAAAAAAAAAAAAAAAAAAAAAAAAAAAAAAAAAAAAAAGAAAACCCCCCACTTGGAGCGATTGGACGAGGTCTGAGAACGCTCCGCCTACTCCTTCCTGTACATATGTACTTCACTTCTGGGACAATAGCAACTCCGAAGCACTAATCATAAAAGGTTCGACCCGCAAACAATACAAGCCGCGCGAACAATAGGCGCTCATTGTCCCTTTACCTGCTCTCGGCTCTGGCGCTAGCTCTATTGTTTCACTCACCTGACTAACGTATTTTTTTCATTCACTTGTTTCCTTTTATACCTGGGTTCACCGCACCTCTTGAGTTTTAAATTCATTGTGCATTACAATTGAAATTTACCAAATGTTTTACGGTGGAGGAAAACATCTTGAGGAAACCTGCTCAAATTTTGCGAAGCAATTCAATGGTGTTTGTTGAAGTTTCCAAATCAATTCAATCATCAAACTTTCCCTGCCAATTTCGTAACTTTAAGGATTGCATAAATCTTAACCTAACCTAACATTTCTTTTAGCAATATAATATACTGAGCGGCAAAAAATCTGGTCCTCAAATATATGATAATAGTAATTTGTATGTGGAATGGGCCAAATTTTTGTGGCCGCTGAGTATATGAGAAATAGTAAACTATTAAGATTGAAATTAAGGAGTTTCGTAAAGTTTGTCATCATTTCATCATCATCATCACCCGAAGTACGTCCACTGCTGGACAAAGGCCTCCCCTAGAACGCCACAATGAAGACATTTGCCACTGCATCCACCGGTTTCCACTATCTCACGATGTCATTCAGTCCACTTATCAGGCCTGCCAAACGCTTCGTCTTCCGGTTCGTGTCGCCACTCGAGGACTTTTCTTCCAATGGTTATCTGTAAACGGTTATTCGGTATCGTAAAGTTTGGGCGTCGGCTTCACATTAATGCTTTTCATTATTACTTCATCAAAAAATAGGATACAGTACAAACTTAGTATTTTAAGTTATACCTTCACTTAATGTTTATTTTTGAATTACTCCTGTCTTGTTCGTCATACGATGCCAGTCTTAAATGCTGATTTAAAGTTGTACTATAACATCAGCGTCTTTATAACGTACGTTGAAACTTTTTTAAATTCTCATCTAAGACCTCTCCAGAAATTGCAGGTTTGAACTTGAAGCTAAGTGATAAACGTGAATGATTCGTGGTTTCCACTTTTTGCAATTAATACTGAAGGATTTATTCGAGCCTTACGGATAATGAGACTGGCATCAGTAATTTTAACTTTTATTTTTGTGTCCGCGTTGTCACACATGAGATTGAATGCTTCTTTACTACGAACTAATTTAACACGTATTTCCACACCATTAATCAAAAATTTCTCCTGATTAAATATATCACCATGTAAATGACCAATCATATCAACCTCTTTGTTCACTTTAACCAACTCCACTCTCTTAGAAAATCCTATATTGGTTTCATCTGTAGCATCCATTTTATGAGGAGTATCAGCATACCATAAGCCACAGGTCAGATGAGAGCCTTTTGCTGCTGGACCATAGTTTAGTAGGGTCTCTAAATATGCTCGATATGCATATGTATTATTAGGAGGTGACACAAGTTTTTGGTTTAAATATACATCTAGTTGACTAAAAAGTGAATGAAGCCAATTATTAACCGGTGCAACATGAATAGTTTTAGAAATGTCATTTGAATCAGCACTTGCTATCTTAGCTTTAATATATAGCATAGTGTGGGACAGATCAATATAATCATCTCCAGTACCTGGTACTTGAAATTCTATAGGTCCATCATCACTTAATGATGAAATTGGTTTATAATGAATCCACTGACCGCTTTCGACGCTTGTTTGAGTTGATGGTAGAGCAAATAAGTCTAACTCTGACTTAGCACATTCACATGAATGATTATGTAAAAACGACATAGTTTAGATGGAAAAAATATCTTCAAATTTAGATTTTTTTGATGATTTAGATGGTCGTCCTTGTAGTGTTT
The DNA here is from genome assembly GCF_025370935.1 of Choristoneura fumiferana. Taxonomy (NCBI): domain Eukaryota; kingdom Metazoa; phylum Arthropoda; class Insecta; order Lepidoptera; family Tortricidae; genus Choristoneura; species Choristoneura fumiferana. Next base: position 13,037,132 of record NC_133480.1, read on the forward strand.
TACGCTTAATGATGGGCTTTCTCGACTTTCTTATACTTTTATACCCTGAACCACTCATTAATGATTCGATTTTTTCATCAGCTTTCCTTTTCAAATTAGCACTAGCATTTTTAAAACGCGACTTTACAGACTCTTCCATAGGGTGTGAATTCATCATATCTGATAGTAATCCAACACCGGCGTTTAAAGCTTCTTTCCCAACGGTTCGAAATCCACTTGACAACAAAGGCAAAACGGATCTAAATAAACCCCCTAAGAAACTTCCAATTCCATGACCACGTTGATGAGAAACACCTTTATACACTATACCAACCCCAGATCCAGCCTGATTTGAATAATAATGTTGGTACGGGCAAAGACCGTTAACGATTCTTCGACTCATTTTATACGTCTAAAATGCAGTTTAACACACGATGTACCGAACTGGAATGGTACTTTACCGCCGACGCTTGTTCTTATATCTGTTTCAATCGTATCAAACTCTCTGCGCATAACAGGTAAGTAGTGCGCCGGTGAAAATGCATGCATTTTGTATGCTCCATAAATGTACTTCGTTGGATCTAGAGGTATGATTCGTATTAATGATGTCATTACATCACCTACTATCTGCGGTTGGATAATATCTGAATAAATGAAAAGCTGCGATGGCAGCCCCAAGTACAAGTTAATGGGATATTTCCCATTTGGTTTTGTGACTAAATTAGTATTTGGTTCAAAACCTAACTGGAGACTTAATTGCGGTGATGCGATTAGAGATATTACGTCAGCATCCTGACGAGTTGATATTACAAGTTTGGTTATTTCATCGTATCTCAATTTAAAATGATTTCGTAACAATGGGTGGTCATTAAAAGCACTTAAAAAATGATTAACACTATCGTACGTAGTCGCAGGAATATGCGCCTTATATTCTACAATTATATTCGAATCAGTTTTCTTTTTTGAATCAGCACTTTCGTCTAAACGTGTTTTCTTCTTTACGTATAGAATGTTTTCATGTTCTTGTACATTAAACATTGTACATGGATAATGAAACTCAACCAAACCAACGACCCATTCCCCTTCTAACTTAACAGTTTTAGGTAACTTAGTTATGAAGTTGGCTGTTGTGTTTCCAGGAAAATAAGAAATGGAGCTATTGCTCAACAGCGTGAGGTAAAAACTGTCTTCACTCATATTTGTTCTAAATCCGATGCCGGGATCCAACTATTAAATTTGTCAGGATAACCTTTCCACTTGACTAGCACTTCCTTTCTACCTCGAACGCGACGCGATTGTATTATTTTATCTATTTTGTACTTAGTGGAGGGGTCATAAAATACTTTCTGTAGCTCTTTTGAATAAAATGTACCTGTAATTGGTTCACCCTCCAAATCTTTTAAAGTATATACAATCCAAGGAGTTCTCCTAATAATGGAATCAATCACAAATATTTCATCACTCCAATTAGTTTCATAACCTTTTTGAAATACATGTTTATATTTAGTTATTCTAACATGATCACCTATTTGAAGTGAGGGACATTCATTCATATATGTTTTATTTTCCTTTTCTCCATACAAATTTTGCCAAACAGTCATGATATTATCGTAGTTTACTTCGCTTGGTCTCATTTTTATGCTTGAATGGAAACTATGATTATATGAATATATTAAATCTTGTAAGACGTCAACGTATTTGTATGTATTTTTAAACGTAAAGTAACGCCACATTTTCATTTTAAGAGTTCTCTGAAACCTTTCCACTATGCTAGCTTTAATATCAGGATTATTAGTAGTATAATAATTAATATTTCTACTTTTAAAGTACTGTTGTACAGCTTTTGAAACAAACTCTGTACCTTTATCAGATTGAATATGGCGAGGAGTGGCATTAGCTTCTGTAAAAATGCTATCAAAACAGGATTTAACAACTTCAGGTTTTTTACTCTTCATTGCTCGCGCAAAAGCATATTTACTAAACACGTCAATAACACAAAGAATATATTTGTATCCATCATTATATTGAGCATAAGTACGCATATCACTTAGATCAGCTTGCCAGAGTTCATTATAATTAGATAATATGTACCTGTTTCTAGTAAACCTTCTGTGAACAGGTTTATGTAATGTGTACGTTTCCTGAGACTGCAGCCATCTTTTTACTTCCTTTTTACTCATTTTACCTTTCATCTCCTTCGCCAACTTATTGATGCTACTGTATCCGGCAGGATTGGACACATCGTAGTAAATCCTGTGAATATCTAATAGGGGGTCCATCTTTCCCAATCTAATTTCTTTTTTTTCGAATCACGTGTTCTACTAGAAATAGGTGTAGATGCGTTTTCCGCTAATGATGAATTTCTTGCAATTGTAGACGAAAATGGTGTGTCGAGCTCCTTTAATTCCCTCTCTCCAAGAGATTTTTTAAAAAATTCTGCGTTAGTGGGGTTACCTATACAAGATGCAGGCACTCTTATTTCTTTTAAAATTAAGGTGAATTCTTCCCATCCCTTTGGTTTTGTACGTTTAAGAGGTCTAATCACATCGTTTACTAGATCAACAATATTAGTATTTGGGATGGTGTGGTTGTTTAATACAACTTCCCCTCCAGGCTTCCACCAAATTTTTTTTTTATGAAGCATAATGTTATCCAGTAAAGTTTTGGTTTTCTGTTTGTAAGATTTCGGTACTCTCTCTATGATATGAGATGGAGTAAATTCCAAAGGATAATGTTGAGTCGGTGTGTCAGGTGGTGGGGTGGTATCAAGTTCTGGTAAGATCGGATTTAAAGCTGTATCATTATTAACATTTTCCTCCTTTTTTAGCTCTGGGACTAAATCTTTGTGGTCGTTGTTGCGGTGGTCAAATCCATCCGTGACTATAGGTATTTTAAAAGGTTTTCGATCTGCTTCAGCAAAATGCAAAAATCGTTGTAGTGCTTGGGAATACAATGCCCATTTTTCACGATCATCCATTTTACCTTTAAGTATTTTTTGCATCTCCCTATCTAGACGAGATGATGAGTTTTCAGTTAGATTTTCATTGTGTTTAAGTCTTTCAACGAAATCTTGCTCCACTAATAGCATTTTTTTCATATTCTCCATTTTGATTATGTTATAGAGTTAAATAAAGCACTTAAAACTGCGCCTAATATAAGAGGTAGAAAAGCACCGCCCTTTTGAATGATAATGGTTTTTCTAAGTTTTTGTTTTCCCTTTGAAACTAATTTTCGCAATATATTTTTATGTTTATTTAATTTTAATTTTTCTTCTTTTTCCAATGGAATTTTCCCTTTTAAAACATTATAAATACACTCACATATAATGTTTATTTCATCATCATCACAAGCTTTAAGCAATGCTGTGCGATATTTTGGTTTGAGTACTTGCAGCGCTTCTAGTAAATGTTTATATGTGCTCACACTCTCGGACATCATTTAGAACTGACCAAAACCAGTTGACTCTTGCCATATTTAAATCCTTTTTTAGGAATATACACTGTGCAATATTTATCGGATGGAAATATTTTAGTTTTGAAACGACATAAGTCATCAGTATTTTGTTTCAGATCAATCATTAGGTAACCATGAGCATCTTTGGTGGCATCTTTGTAGGCTTCATCTACGAACTTTGAGTTTTCAGGGCAAACTTGTCGTGACAAGTAACGTATTTGAGTTTTGTCTCTAGGATTTTTAAAATATATAATGTAACTTGTGTTTAGCGAGATGTCACGCTGGCCTTTTCCCTGGTGAAATAAATTTTGTGTAATATAAAACACGCTTAAGTTTCTATGATGACTACCTTTCGTGAAAATGTCAACGATCCGTCCATCTGCCTCTCTCATCAAATCATCGATTATAAGAAGTTTAGGTTGCTTCCCGTCGAACATGTTGATATCAGGTGTATACCTGACTATAATTTACATTGTCCAGGTTGTACAAAGGTTGCATTTCATCATAACACCAAATTACTTCCGAAAAATCTACGTCGCATATTATTTTACAATCCTTTAAAAAGTTTGTGACAAAGTTTGATTTTCCACAACCACTTGGACCAGCTACTATGGCCGTGAAAGGATGACAAAAGTGAATCATTACTTTATTATGTTATGCAAGGAAATACGTGCTGATTTCAAAAGTTCCTAGTCACAAATGATAGAAATTAAAGTTCATATATGGTTATATAGTTTTCGTTTGGGTTTTTAGGTAAAAAAAGCAAAGAAACAAACATACTATTTTATAAATCTTTTATTGAAACTACCAGCGTTTCGGAAAGACCATCATTGCCAAGAAGAATGCGTAGCAAGAAACTTGGCAGTAATTTTTTCTTCTTTCAAAAAATCTATAGTAGGATACACATTTTTTGTCTTATCAGTAGTGCATGCACAAATATTACAAAACCTTTTTTAATTTTTTTATATATATGTACAATGAAACCAATTTTTATCGTCTTATCGCTAGTGCATGCGCAACAATTACAAAACCTTATAAGTATATAAGTACAATGAAAATAAATTTTTATATCACTAGTATCATCACATATTGTACAGAAAGTAATATTAAAATTGAATGTTCTTTAATCTATTATGTCCCCAAGCAAGCGTGTCAGTTGAATTTGGCAACAAATATCGTTTCGTGTCGCAGTGTGATAATGATATTTTATTTATTTTTTGAGTAAATATTACATGTTTGATTGATCTGAACCGCATCATTTCACACAACAGTTTTTTACTATTGAATAAACAGTCTTTATAGTCTTCCATACATAATTTTTTGGTAACACATTTATTGACACCTTTTGCTTTTGCTATTATAGTACTTTGTACGTCCATTGCGTACATTTTTGATCGAAGACCAACAAATTCTTTAAAAATTTTGCCGTTATTTTCATCTTTGAAGAATCCCAATTGTTTTTTATTCACTAATGGAAAACCGTATACATTGTCCGGAGGATAGTCAGAGGTATCAAAGTGCGATACCAAATCTGGCTTTATATCAGCGTACAAGTTTTCTGTAAATATCTGATAAACCAGACTGTCCGTGTCTGTATAGAGCAATTTAAGATTGTTTTTGAATTTAGTTTTCATGAAATCATAATGAAAGTTATACATTAACGTTTTTGACAAATCGAGTACGCAAAATCCTAGGTAAATAGGTTTGTTGTACAAAACTTTTGTTTTTTTCAGTTGAACTGCAACCAAATTTTCGGAAAATATAGATAAACTGTGAAATTCTGGTTTTGCAATTAAAGATTCAACGCCTTCAGTTTTTCCGCGATTTGTCCAGTGGTTCCGTAATTTTACATTAACTCTTTTATTTACATTTTCCATCGTTTTGCCAAACACGGAATTGTTCATTAACTTAAAGAAGTCCTTTTCAAAATCTGTTTTGGCCATAGAACGCATACGTGTGTTCAAATCTATGTATGGTTTCAACCACGGTTTCTGCTCAAACTTTAAAACTCTATGAATTTTAACTAAACTTAACCCCGATTCTAAGCATTGTTTAAGGTTTCTATAGTGAATGACATAATTTGTTTTGTTATGCAAATTAGGAATCAGCTTTTTGTCTTTAGAGCCGCCTAAACACACATTTTCCGGACAGAATGGTAAATCAGAATGTAAATCATGTAAGTTATTAGGATATTCCAAATCAACTTCCAAAATGTACCCATGTTCAGCGTCATCAGGTACTTTAAAATTTGTATTCACATCCACCCATTCAAACTTGCCTGTGGGAAGACATTGTGACATTGCCCAACCGTACAGATTATTTGCATCGAGATACATCAGAAATGATGATGGCAAAGTTCGATCATATTCAGGCATAAATATATTATTTGCTTTTGCATGTCTGTTACTACATTGGGAAATGCCGCCTCTTATATTATTTGCTATAAAAGTAATTTTGTCGATATCAGTTAGAAGTTCTAAATTGATTTTGGTGTACATTAACATGGCGTCCCAACTTAGACCCGGTGCTGTATAATAATGAGCAGGATCCAATCCATATGTTTCCATACAAACATTTCTAAAATTTTCAAATACATCCGCTAATAACAAAACGTCTGTTTTTAAATAAAGGTTTGAATAGTCTCCCATATTTTGACAATTAAAGTGATTCCATACATCACAGGCATGTTGGTAATCATTTTTTGAAATATTGACATCATTTAATGAGCTGTAAAAAGCTTTATATTCGGGAAGGCTAGTTAATTTTAATGATTCTATAGATGTCATATGTTCATATGGGTATACCCCTTTTCTTAATAAACGTTTAAAGTCTTGTTCGCAGGGGAAATTTAGCCGAAGTTCTTGAAACTGTTCAGGTAGTAAATTTTTGGTTAATTTATCAAGACTACTACTCATAAATTTAAAAGAATCAAGAAATTTTAATTTCATAGTACGATTATTATTAATATTTAATTGCTTCGAAAAAGAAATATATTTCTCTTTGTTTTGCGGAATAATTTCTATGTTACCCTCTTCAAATCCCAGTCCATGTACTAGAAAATGGGCGTCATAGTTACTTAAATTGTGTAAAAACACAGGTACAAAATTAGGGGTTCGATATTTCTGACAACAAGACGGGTGAGCTACTCCTTCAAAAGCACCAGTATGATGGTTGTAAGAAATGAATATTTCACCATTTAAATTATTTTGACAGATGTAGCACGTTTTACTTTGGGCGATGGTTACTTTATCTTGTACCGTTAAAGGCAAAGGACTTTTTACAAAAGTGTTCTTCTTGCAAATGTTCTCTAAATCACGTTTAATAAATTTCATGAATGTTTCTGCACAATTTTCACCTGTATATGTCCTATATACAGACAAAGTATTATCATATGAACATTTTATATAATATCCGAAACTATACACCTTATGTTCCTGTATATTAGTAGTCGAAGATTTACTTGGATCGTTTATACAAGTATTAATAGGATTTAAAAACGCTTCGAAATCTGCGTATACTACAAATGGGAGCCTCAATTTACGATCGTAATTATTAAATGATATTTCGCTAGAGGGAACTAATTCATTAAACCAGTTTCTCTTGGCTTCGTTTTCAGAGGGCAAGTTTGTACAGACATGGAAACAATCATGATCTTGATGTTTCTGCAAATTTTCGCGTGACTTGAAATAAATTAAACATCCATCACAAATATAGATCGCATGCTCCGATGATGTCATTTGTTTTGATACTAATCTTGAAAGACTTTTTATATAGCAATAATGTCCGTTAGTACCTTGATTTATGTACAGCAAGTTTAAATGGGTGGCTTTCCTACTTTTTGTTAAGTGTAATGGACCAACTACCTTATTTTTTTTGCTTTCTGAGTCGTACTCCAAACCAAAGACATTAATGCTGAGATTGTTCAACATTTCAAATTTATGGATATCGTTTATTTTAATTGGGAAAGATAGATTATCAAATTTTAATTTATTCCTGTGAGATTTATATGACGCAACCCTGTTCACATTGTTATTAGGTGTATATAACCCTGATAATACAGCCCAACGAAAACACTCATGATCTTTGTTTTGGACGTTTATAATTGCATTTTTGTTCTTTATATCTTTTGGTAAATCTATGTAAGATGAACCACGTAATGGATTGAATTTATTCACATTCATGTCTAAATAGTTTATTTTTGTTAGACTCCACCCGCTGTCTTTTTTTTCGAAATTGGTTACTTTATTTATAATTTCGTTTGCAAGTAATGAAAATATGTAGTCTTTAGAATCACCTTTGCAAACAACATAATTAAACGTTTGAAAATCGAATGTATTATTTAATTGCTTAGTTTGTTGTGTAAAGTCGGCATGAAGTATAAAATTTACCTTTACTACAAAGTGCTCTGCTATGGATTGATCAAATAATGTAAATATTTTGTCTTTAATGTTTTCTAAAAATAATCTCGGTGTTTCTAACGGTTGATTTGCAATTGAATCTGATGCAATTCTGTACGTAACTACCCTATTCCCAAACGCGCTTTCAATTATCTGAACATTTTTAAATTCTCTGCTGATACTTAATACATTATTTTTGTGAGTATTACTTTTTAAATGATTTGTATAATATTTTCGCGATACTGACACTTGACACACAGAACATTCAATATTATCATTAATTTCTGTACTCACATTTTGATTTGAAGACGATGCGGTTGACGTAGATGTGAAGCTGGCTGGTGGGTTAGAGCGTATTTTCTTTGCCTTAACTGGAGTCTTTTTGGTCGATTTAGATGACCTTCTTTTTACACCGCATCCTCCTAGTTCAGCTTGCAAAAATCTGTAAAAAATAAATTAATCATTAATATTAATATATATAAACTGTAAAACACACCGAAGGTAAATTTATATGTAAACTAACTCTTTTCATGTTTACAAAGTAAACAGTATGCTTGCATTGGAAATACACCATCAATTACATCAGATGCCTCAGATTCTTCCATGTTATAATTGTGTCCATTGCATGGTGTAAAATATGGAATAAAATCCAGATCTTCTAACCATGTTACCGGTAAAACTTTATTTAAAAACCACATTCGAATGTAACGATGGAATTTACTCAAAATTAGAGATTTGTCTAAACTTGCAACTTCGTTTAGCGATAAGTCCAAATTGAAATACATTTTAAACAAAATTCGTAAAATGCAATCGCCGGCACGGTCACAATGGTTGAAGTGGCAAGGAGACTCGGTTTTTATACCCAAGGGTGCCACCCCTTCCTAAAGTCGCTAACATCAAACAAGTTTCAACGCGACGCTCGTCTTGACAATGCTGTCCAAACATGAAAAAATAGTACAATTATCACAAAAAATAGTAACTTACGTTTTGAAATATTCTTGCTCGACTTTTTCGCATAGCTCGTACAAGTCCTGATCTTCAACTAGTTGGTCAAGTTGTTGATCGAAGAAACTGCAGCTCTGCGTATCCATGAGAATGTTTTTGGAAACGTGGTATTTTAAGTGAGACCGACTTCTATTTATACCAGCCAAGCTCAACCTTAAAGATTACACGCACCGTTTTGCTATTGTATAGCAGGCAAAAATGTTTAGATATGAAACAATACAACAAAATATCGGCGGACTAAGTAAAAGAAAAAAGGTTTTACATTATTACTTTGCCTCCACAAACGAAACAATGAGAGTGTTTCACAAGAAAAGGATAGTCAGAAGTTAAGCAGGTAACCGAAAGAAATTAAGTAGAAATTATTTTTGATTGTCTAAAACGAAATTAACACAATCACTTTTTGCTGACAACTGCTTAGTGATGTTGTAGATCACGTCTCTGGTCTGTTGAACGTGTTCATCTTCTTCGGAGTGGGCGTAATATTTAACACGGACTTCGGCATGTTTCCATTGTTCTGTCGGGGGAATGTTCTTAATCTTGTCTATATCATACACCTCGATTTTAATGAGGTGTGATGCGTAAGCTGATTCGTCTTGGTTTGCTTTGATAAAAGCAACACCATCTGCAGTGGCTTGACTAACAGTCGAAGAGTTTTTGGGAACCTTCTTTTTCTTGCGCTTTTCAAAGAATCCGTGAATACTGTTATTAGGTCTTTTGTTCTTGGCGATTGCCCTCTTTACTTTGAAAGCTAATGTTCCTTCGCCGTCATCGCTGAGTTCATCGTGATTCTCTGGATAATAATAGTGCTTAAATGTGTTTTCTTCAGTCAGCTATAACAATGAAAAAAAAAACGATATTTTAAACAATGCTACAAAGTTGAGTTAGATGGTACCTAAGGAAACACAGAGATACATAGTAAAAAATATCAATCAAACAAAAATTAAAACAAACAGGTCCAAATACAATGAAAACAAGAGCTTACTTACATCCATATCAGCAACGAAACACTGCTAGGTATATCAACCAAACACTGAACTTTTTACACTTCGCGACGACTCGCTTCGACCAACGAAACACTGCTAGGTATATCAACCAAACACTGAACTTTTTACACTTCGCGACGACTCGCTTCGACCAACGAAACACTGCTAGGTATATCAACCAAACACTGAACTTTTTACACTACGCGACGACTCGCTTGGACGGAGATCTTGTCGTATGAATTCTTTGAGACGATATGAAGCGGAATGGTTTAAACTTCCTTTTATACGCAATGAAATCCTACAAGTTTAGACTTGTGCATGGCATATTTCCGAGGTGGGTACACACAAAGGATGCCGGTGAACAAAGGAGAGGATCGGACCTTTACAAACCAGCATTTTTTTGAGAAAGGCGGCGCATGGTCAATAGAAACGAAGTAATTAAATTTTAACAATAGAAGACGGTGCACGGTGGGTGTTTGGTAAAAGGGAAACCATGAATCATTCACTGTGTATGCACTTAGATCCTTCAAGTTCAAACCTGCATTTGGAGATGTCTTAGATGAGAATTTTAAAAGTTTCAACGTACGTTATAAAGACGCTGATGGCTTATAGTACAAGTTTAAACCAGCATTTTTAAGACTGGCATCGTATGACGAAAAAGACAGGAGTAATTAAATAAAACATTAAGTGTAGGTATAACTCAAAACATAAATAAGTATGTATGTATGTATTTGTTTGATAAGTACTAATGAAAAGCATTAATGTGAAGCGACGCCCACAAACTTTACGATACCGATAACCGTTTACAGATAACCGTTAAAAGTCTCGAGTGGCGACACGAACCGGAAGACGAAGCGTTGCAGGCCTCCCACCAGGTGACTGACGACATCGTAGAGTAGCGGAAAATGCAAGTGCAAATTGTCGTCATTGTGTTCTAAAGGCCTTTGTCCAGCAGACGCTTCGGGCTGATGATGATGATGATGATGACAAACTTTACGAACTTCTTAATTTCAATCTTAATAGTTTACTATTTCTCATATACTCAGCGGCACAAAATTTGGCCCACTCCACATACAAAATTACCTATTATTGCATATATTGAGGACCAGATTTTTTTGCCGCTCAGTATATATTATATTGCTAAAAGATAGGTTTAGGTTAGGTTAGATTTATGCCATTCCTTAAAGTTACGAAATTGGCAGGGGAAAGTTTGATGATTGAATTGATTTGGAACTTCACACACACCATTGAATTGCTTCGCAGGTTTGAGCAGGTTTCCTCACGATGTTTTCCTCCACCGTAAAACACGTGGTAAATTTCAAATGTAATGCCACAAATGAATTTCGAAAAACTCAAGAGGTGCGGTGAACCCAGGTAGTAAAAGGAAACAAGTGAATGAAAAAAAGGTACGGTAGTCAGGTGAGTGGAACAATAGAGCTAGCGCCAGAGCCGAGAGCAGGTAAAGGGACAATGAGCGCCTATTGTTCGCGCGGCTTGTATTGTTTGCGGGTCGAACCTTTTATGATTAGGTGCTTCGGAGTGCTATTGTCCCAGAAGTGAAGTACATATGTACAGGAAGGAGTAGGCGGAGCGTTCTCAGACCTCGTCCAATCGCTCCAAGTGGGGTGTTTCTTTTTTTTTTTTTTTTTTTTTTTTTTTTTTTTTTTTTTTTTTTTTAGGATTGGACCCGCCCCAAAATCGCCATTTTGGACCCAAAAAAATGATCTGGAGCCGTCGTATCCCTCACTACTGACCCATAGAAAAACTAAGTACTGTTATTACCTATAGTTGGTATGGTTAGGTTAGAACTGTGACCCCAGCAACTGGTGGACTCGGGGGAGTCCGTCACAGAAAGCACGGGACGGAGGCAGAAGAAGAAGACGCGCCCTACCATCATGGCGCGTCTTCGAGGTGGGTCGCCTAATGGCGACAGCCACTGGCAGGGTCGCAGAAGTAAGCCACAAGCGTTCCTGTGGCCCTGCCGCTATGCGGCGAGGCGGAAATTCTGGGGAGTTTTTAGTGGGTAGGCCGGGGCCTTCTGCTCCGGGAGTCCCACATACCCGTCCCGGTCCCCCCGGCCGGGCGGAATGCGTAACAGCATTTACTCCCCGAAAAAAAAAGGATAAAACTGCGACCTCTAGAAATTCGAAACAAAAAAGAGGAACGAGAACCAAATCCTACGAATATAAACATGTTATGTAAATAGTTTGTCATTTAATGATCATTTATAAATTGATGTTTTGTAAAATAAATAGTTTGAAAAATGAGTTGTTTGGATAATGGACATTTATAGGGTCCCGTAGTCAACTAAGAACCCTTATTTAAATGATGCTTTTCATATGATATGTTTGTAGTGACAAGTTTGTTAAAGTATATTATCAAATGATCATTTGTGATATGAGCAGTTTGTCATATGAAGTGGTTGTGAAATAAATAGTTTGCGAAACGTTTAAGAAATGATAATTTGTTAAACGTAAACGAATGAGAGTAAACCTAAAAAAGCATTGGTCTACACATAAATACCAACATAAAGTATTGTTTAGAAGTTTTGTATTATTTAGTAACAAGGTTATGTTATGTTTGACTGCATAATCTACACACAAAAATAAAAAGTAAGACGATGCTAATATTAATATTTCTTTATTTATAAATTTGCTTTACATTGAACTTGATTTCTCTTACGTCGTGGTACCAGAAAATCAGCAATGAGAGAATGTCTCCGGCCACGCCTACTGGGCCCTACACTATGTGCTATGGCACGCCGCAGCCACGTTGCACTATGAGACGCTGTACACACTAGCACACCAATCACGCTTACACAGACATGGGAGTTGTAGAATGGCGGCAGAATTCGCCCGCCATTTTCCTTAGAGCAAAAATTAGATTCCTGTAAGAATATTTTTTTGGTAATTATTATGAATTTTCGCCTGATAAGTTTGAGTAGACATCGGTCTTGTTCAGGTCAGGCTGCTCTGATAATAAGTGTCTGAGCAATGGGAATAACTAGTAGATAGCAGCTTACAGCTACAGCATTAGTGTTTTAACACCTATTTATTTGGACTCTAGTCACGAATTCACGATCATTCAGGCTAAAGTAAAGCAATTCAACGATTAGCCAACGTTTTGCCGAGCCGTTGACCTCGGTCAGGTTTTACTTTGAACAAAGCAGCAGCCCGTGTTGTCTACGGCCGAGGAATTCATAACAGCGCTTGTGAAATGACTCTCCATTTTTAAACATTTGACGATCGTTATCAAAACAATTTTTTGCAAAGCGGTAGGTACCTATTGGATGTGTTTATAAACAATAGCATATCTTTCCACATTCCATTGTTACACCGGCAATCTTTAATAGGATTCACGCAAATAGATTAGTTTAAAGTATCGCTAATACTTGGTATTTCTAATAGGAATGCGAAAAACCACGGCATGCGGTTGACGTGGACGCCACGAGTACCTCATGTCTCGAACCCGTCAATAATTTGGGTGTATTTCCCACGCTTTACACACAAAACTCCATCAAAACACACGTGTTTCACTCTCGCTTTACTAAAAACCGCTTATTTGTACATTTTGATGTAATATCCGCCACCACCATATTATTATGAAGCCATGTGCCGAGCACGTCGGCTCACGGCGACTGCCATACTAGAAATTCCAATGCGGACTTTTAATAAAAAACTACTTATTACTTTGACACTTTACAATATAATCCATTTATATTTGTCGGTGACTTCGCTAAACCACAGAAACGAGAACTGGATGTTGATAAGAGCGCGGATGTGCTGTATATCCATATTATGGTGGAAGAGGAGCCGGGTCGCATGGAACATGCGACGGTCGCGCGCGGCAGCTGCGAGGCAACTACAGGAGCGCGCGCGCGCGCGGGGCGCGGCGCGGGCGGCGGGCGGCGCGGGGCGCGACGGCGTCTGAACCGCGTCTCTGCTCGCCGTCGCTACTAGGGGCCCGCCGTGAATACTATTGTGCAACGTCAGCGTCGAGCGCGTGCGTACTCGACTCGTGTTTACCTCATCTGGCGCCCGGCACCGGCACCGCCATCGCACTACCGCTACAAAAACCCCAGCAACTCACTCGCGTCGGTTACGAGCGATGCTGTCCAAACAATACCACATCGAGTTCGTTTTGAAGCGTGATTAATGGCCATTTATACGTGGGATGTGAGTCGTATCCATTAGTTAGTACAGTTTTTCAACGATGCAGACTCCATTTCTACTGAAGCTATGTTTAAATCCATGATGATTTGCTGTTTTCTTATAATTCCGTATACACTTCAATGATTTGCAAAAACGACTGTTGCTACACGGACGGATATACGAAATTACCGAGTTGCAGGATGTTATTGTTGCTGCAAGCGTCGAGGGCTATTGAAAAAAAAAACGCATTTGCTAATATAGATATGTCATCGCATAAAAACCAGAGTGTACGAGAACGCGACTAATAAACATTCTCATAAACAATCTGAAGCAGTTATAAATGAAATGGAGATTTAAACGTACCATTCTGATGAGGACACAATTGAACCAAGTGTTGTCACTGGTGAAGTATGTTTTATTAATAGGACAAGATGACACCACTGGTGACGGCATAGGACATTAAATACAGCAAGCTAGCTATATTACTTATAGTAAAGAATCATGATAAACTATTTCGCTGCGATTGATATTGATTATTCTCCGATTATTTGCTATGCTCAACCAAAAACGCAAAAGATTTTAAAGAGTAATGAGGCAACCTAAAGGGCAAAATGCTTAAAAGTAAAAGGTATATACGAAACTATAATAAACTTGTTTATTTATCATCACTTGATTCTTATTGTAACATGTAGTCTTTTCATGTGTTGTCCTTGTCGTCGTTTCTTTTAGGACCATTTTCACCGTTTTTCCCAGCAGTTCCCAGAATACTCCAAAGCTCGGCACTCTCCGTGGCTGAGATAAAACTAGTTGATCCTAATATTTAGTAACTGAAAAATTATCTAGGTATTCCAGCAGCGTAAAACCGTTTGCGGATGGTTTACTATAATTTGGCAAACAACGTTTAACAAATGATCATTTCACAAACTATTCATTTCACAACCACTTCATATCACAAACTGCTCATATCACAAATGATCATTTGATAAATATACTTTTAACAAACTTGACAATTTACAACCACATCATATGACAAATCATCATTTAAAAATGTCTATTACCCAAATAACTCATTTTTTGCGGAGTTGTAAGTTTGCCCGTTTTCCACCGTTGCGGGAACCGACCCTGAGTCAGGCATGCGGTGAAGAGGTGCCGAACGCTCTCACCCAACTCACCCAGCGCAATCACCAGGGCGCGCCCCGGGATACTGTCGAGCCCTGGGGCTGTCTTTTTCAACCGGAGTTAGAGGACAGCCGTATGTAATTCCGCTTCGGTAACCGGGGGCGCCTGATCCTCGTTCTCGCGCGGTCTAATGGTGGGCACCATAGACTAACTACGAGTACCTCTATCTAACTTAACCTAACCTAAATAACTATAGGTACTGTACTGACAGTAGTTCGTTTTTCTATGGGTCGCATCGCAGGTCTAACCTAACCTAACCTACTGTACTGGCAGCAGTTCGTTTTTTCTTAGGGTCGCAGTTCTAACCTTTTTTTTTCAGGGGAGAAAATGCAATTACGCATTCCGCCCGGCTGGGGGACCGGGACGGATATGTGGGACTCCCGGAGCAGAAGACCCCGGCCTACCCACTAAAACTCCCCAGAATTTCCGCCTCGCCACATAGCGGCAGGGCCACAGGAACGCTTGTGGCTTACTTCTGCGACCCTGCCAGCGGCTGTCGCCGTCAGGCGACCCACCTCGAAAACGCGCCATGATGGTAGGGCGAGTCTTCCTCCTCTGCCTCCGTCCCGTGCTTTCTGTGGCGAACTCCCCCCGAGTCCACCACTGGAGGCTGGAGTTCTAACCTAAGTTAACCTAACCTAACCAACTTTACTGGCAGAAGTTCGTTTTTCTTAGGGTCTCAGTTCTAACCTAACCTATTTCTTAACCAAGTTAACCTGAGCTACAGGCACCTCTTAATTATTCCTAATAAAGTGTTTATCAAATGATACATTTTATTAAACTTTTTTTGTCAATCGTTGATTTGACAAACGTGGTTTTGCCAAATGACGAAAATAATAAATGAATAGTTTGTCAAAAAATGATTTGTTATATGATGGTTTGTCAAATAAAGAGTTTGTGAAATGATCAATTTGTGAAATGTGGTGTTATAAAACGATTAATTTGCGAAACAAAAGTTTGCGATACGTTATTTGTTAAATGAATATTTGTTGAAACATGTGTTGCCGAATGATTAGATACCTTTGCGGATGCAATCGGCACTCACAAAAGTTCTCCCGTCCCGTTATTTGTAAGAACAAAAAATGTTTTGTGTTCATTACAATCAATATCATTACGGGAAACAAAAGCTAATGAACTCTTTGAGTAGAGTAGGTAAACTCCAATTCAATAGAATCTGACAATCCTGTAGACACTTCCAGGCTACTAATATAAACACCGGCTGCCTAATATGTGACTATTATTGATTCCTTTTAGATGATAATTGCAACAACAGGGACATATATAATCAAGTGTGCCCACGATAGGTGTCTAAATATGCAGTGACAGATTCTATTGAATTGTACTTTAAGTTACCCGATTAATGATTATTTGTGAAATAGCAGTGCTTGCACTGTTGCGTTTCGGCGTGGAGAGTAAGACAGCCGGTGAAATTACTGGCACTTGAGGTATCCTATCTTAGGCCTTAACTTAATTTAACGATGAAGTATTGAGCTCCGTTAAAGTCACAAATTAACCACTTGCTTCAGTCATTAATTCATTATCAAGCAAGCATACCTTTCATGCATTTACTACTAGTCACTGTTGTTAAAAATAAAAATCTCTATCGCTCTTGGCACGCGGTTCTAATTCGATTGGCTTCGAAGCGTGGTGAGTGTGGTATGTTATCAGCAAGCGAAGGTTGGCCACGGCTGCACGCTGCACGTGGCCGGTCGCCATGGAAACGGCAACTCAGCCTGCACCTAGTGCAGCAACAACCACTAGCGACCAGTACTTAACAGGTTTTAATTATGCTCCTGACTAAAGAAAATAGATTGTTATGGAAGCCGTTTCCTCAGTTATGAAATTGAGTGCCTATTTCCTTGTTTTTCATAGTGCTTTGGATTAAGCGACCAAATTTTATCCAATCAGGTATTATAGCCCCAAGTATTGCTTTTAAATGTAGCTTATTTAATACAATTCTAGCAATGAGCACAAGCAGAAATAAACAGCACTGGACAAACCAGAATTCGGAGCGCACAAAAATAAAACAATGCCGCCGTAAACCACAGGAATAATGGAGCAACAATGTTTTCAGTATCGTGCGGAATGAACTTTCATTGTTGAGGTCGTCGGGGTATTTTCAATTGCTCGTTTTAATTGTAGAATGCGCGTCTGGTTGGTATCAAAGCGGGAGCGGCGAGACGATAACGAGCGTTGGAGGTGACGTGGGGCGATAGTGCAGCTGGTTGATGAAGCGATACAGGCATTCGCAGACGCGTGGTGGGCGTTGGCGCATTTGTCCTCCTACGCGGCGCCCACCGGCTGCTGAAATATGTCTTGCTTTTGTCGGCTTAAACTGTTATAAACTGCCCTTGGTAACGCTAAGAGCTTTTGAATCCTACTATCCAATTCCTGCTAATATTATAAATGCGAAAGTTTGTATGTGTGTGTGTGTGTGTGTGTGTGTATGTTTGTCACTCCTTGACGCTAAAACGGCTGGACGGATTTAAAAGAAATATGGTACATGAATGACTGGTCATCTGGAATAACACATAGGCTACTTTTTATCCGAATATTATCACGGGATCGGGAAAATTTTTTGAAATCTATCTTGAAATCTCAACCGCTGGCAATAAATACCACGATGTAATTTTTGGAAATCCCCACGGGAATTCAGTAAAATCCCGCAATAGAAATTCAACTGCTGGATATAATTATTTACGCGTGCGAAGCCGCGGGTAAATACTAGTTTCAAATACATATACCCAAAAGTTGCAATGAATAAAGCAGGATTTAATAATTACTCCAATGCTATTGGCATAATTAAACTTTAAAGCTGTACGAGTGTTTGCGTCAACACGCAATATCGTTAAAGAGGACGTTGCAAATCTAGCCCACGCCCACGTCTAGGCGAACTGAGAATTAGGCCAGGAAAATCGATAAAGGAGCGGAATCCATAGCGAGACGCCCACACTAAAATTGTAGGACGAACTAAATGAACACGGCAGGTAAAAATGGAAAGCAAAACACGCAAGCGTTAAATGAAATAGGAGTACATGGAGTTCTTGAAATCAAGGTACTAGACAAAAAGTACAGATTGACGAAACCTTAAGGTACCATGTACCCACGTGAATCACGTTTTATTGGTCACTTACAAAACATATTGCTTAATTTTATGTGTGGTAGGTCCCAGAAACGTTAGCTATTTAATCACGAATAGCTACAGCAATCGTTATGAATATAATACTGACATAGTATTGTGAAGATGTACCACCTGTGTTGAAAGGGTTCCTTCACTTACTAATGCCAGCGCGCCACACGAGATATTATGTAAGTTTTTTTAGGTCATAGCCTAGAAAAGTGTAGAAGTTAACTGGGTCAAGTGTAGCGACCGGACCTCACATAATGGACCAGTTCACACACCCGTACAAAAGAAATCGATATGACTGCGATGCGGATGATCCTGCAGTAGACGAAAAGCTTTTCGCGAGTTTTGAATCCTTGGTACGTCACAGCTCAGAGCACAGTTATCTGTGCACTGCATAGCCTCTGCGGCTTGTTAGTTGCGCTCTCTTGGACTTGGCATGTCAACTGTTTGGTTTACACTTTAGACACCTTTCACACTTGGCTCATTGTTTAACAGAATAACTTTTCATATTTACAATTTTGTACGCACAGTAACTAAGTGAAACATTAGTCGTGCAGCAGGAAAATAAATCAAAATTTATATTCTTTATTCCATCATGCATGGATATCAGCATCCGTAGCGCTATAAGTATAAGATTGTTAACCGACATGACTAACACGGGCGACCTTAAAAGGCCGTGCAAGTTGCGCCCGCGACAGCAGTCATTTCCGCCCACACTTCCGTAAACAGCGCAATCATGTGTGAGACGGAAAAAACACGCTTACTTAATAGGATAGGAAAGGACATGCCGAAATGTCATGAGGATAATCTGTGCAGGTCATCTCGACTCGAGGTTTACAATATTGTTTACAAAAACTGTGCCTCATCAAATCCGGTTCCAGTTAGACCTGATGAAGAGCTGTAAAACAAGGATTAACAATAGCAGTGATCTGAACAGCGATATATTATTGGCCCAATATATCGGTTTCATAAATATGTTATGTTGATGATATAGTGATTGCTGTGTAACATTAACATACAACAGTATTGGCTCTGTGCACAACATCAGCGCTACCTAGCGTCCCAACTTTGTTGGCTCTAAGGCTTTGACGTTTTGAAATTTCATCGCGACATTGTGACAAAAATCAAACCTGTCACGTATTAATTTATAATACAGAATTACTGTGATACCGTGATTTAGGTGGACAAAAGGTTGTGAATTCATTTTTGGTTATTAAAATTAAATGAGGTAAGTAAAATTTATTCAAAATGTGTGTTTTATTTTGGTTATGTCAGGGTTTGTTTACTTCATGCTTAGTTGTACTTTTAATGTCCGTCGTCGTCGTTGTGTGTCGCCGTCCGTGAACTCGCCAAGCGGTCACAGCGGAAGACCAGCGTTGGCCTATACGGCCAACATTATGCTGAGCTGGGGCCGCTTCGCGATCTCGCATGTGCATATACTTCTTTTAATTTTAATATTATCGTTGTTTTTTATTTTACTTTTTCCTTTTTTTAATGTATTTCATTTATGTTTTTATGTAATGTGCAAGGTCCGAATAAAATATTTCTTTCTTTCTTTCTAATGCAAAACAAAAAGATAAAGCTACTTTAATGGTTTCTTTAAATAATAGTAAGTAAACATATATGTATAATGGTTATTATATCGCTAGTAATAAATTAATATCGTTTTGTAGACCGGTTTTGTGAGTATCACTCAATATAAAATTGTAACCACCAACCGTTTCAAAAGGAAAATTGTTGGACATGTCCGGGATGTAGAGGAATTAAGAATAAAACAGCGATAGTGTTCAATAATTCAAGCTCGAATCATAAGACAAACATCTATTACTAAAATTAAGTAGTTAAGTCTAAAGCAATTGCTTTGTTAATGACAGATTAATTGAGTATAACATATGAGAGTCTATATTATTTCTACTTTTGGCCACTACGAGCGCTGCGATAGATTTCATTACCCCCACCTAGTACTTCGCACCCAGCGAATACCATGTGAATGTTATTTCCAAGGTGAGGTCGAGTTATTTTGAAATGACAATATAAATTGCAAATTAAATGTTGGCTTAGAACTTGATTTCCGTTTTTTACGAACATTAATATGTCATCGACATTCTATTTTTTGTAAATGTCAATTTCGGCTTAAAGAATAACTATTGGCGTTAAGTGAAGAATTACAGAATAAAATTGCCATTAACACTACCTATTTGCAAGACCATTTTAATCAAAGAGAAAAGTATCTTAAGTTTTAAGTTAAAACCTATAGCTAAAGCAATTTTTAATCTTTTTACATACTTATAAGAAACAAAAATTAAAATATCGGGTTTGATTAAACAGAATCACGGTCAGAAACAAATATATTTACAGCTAAAATTAAACAAAGACCCGTGTTAACTTTTAAATTGCCCAACAATCACCTCATTGAGAATCTGGTCAAAACTGTACCTACACAAAATGCAAGATTTCTCTCCTAATTAAGCATTCTGTTTGGATTATAACTTTCGTTTCCCACGCATTCCAGAATACGCTTTCGGGCTTTATAAAACGGATGTAATACGATCACGATTTTTATGGGAATTATTATAATACAGATGTGGCAGAATTCGCAAAGTAATAACACGTAGTTATGTTACATTTAACATAAGACTTTAAGACTTGTGAATGGGAGACAAGAACGCAGTCGACTAACTATTATGTTGTTACAGTCAGTGTTAGCTTCATTCCCAGTCACACGATACGTTTTGCATAAAAGCATTGTTAAAGGAGGAAATGCTATACGTATATACATGTTGTATAAGATTTGTTTGGCGGAAAAGGCGACAAGACAGGGGTCGTGTAAAGCCTAAATGGTTAGCCGAAAAATACATTTCACACGATTTCGTAGTCAGCTCACCTACTTGGTTAGATTGGATTAGAAGGATTACTGATACAGTACTGATAAACTATGGATTCAGTAATTAAACTTCGATATATTCCACGCAAGAAAGAAGCCAATTTAATTAAAGAATATTCTTGAAAAACAGCGGAAAAACCCATATTTATACGATACAACTAAAATCAATAGCAATCTGAAAGGTTCACCACAACATTGGTAATATGTATTTATTGAAAAGTACTCAGGTTAAAGAGTTCCTTCTGCAAGAGACACTATCTGCGCCGTGATGCTAGATTTCAAGTGCACTCATCAATACTTTTGTTTAGACAACTGTTCACTAGCCACCATTCGCGCTAAGCAATTTCGAACCAAACGTATAATTTAAGTGACGGTATTTTCCAAGTCAAACATAGTGAACAGCTGATTGACCCAAATACACAAGATGGCTAGCCGGCGGTGCGGTGCGAGCGGGCGAGAAGACACAAGTTACAACAGAACGTATGTTGTGTCACGTAGGCCGTTGTAGTGTGTGATATTTTGGGAATTATTTTATAACCAAACTATTGGAGCCATGGCCCACTGTCACCTTTTTTTTCACAGTCCATGGCATGGCGACGCTCGGCAAGTATAATCTTTTCTATTTCAACATTTACCGTGAAAACATCTAGGATGATAAATAAAAAAAAGTGTTTGATTGTTAATAGATTTAGAACAACTAGACAGTCAAATATCTTGACAGTAAATTGAAACATGGAAAGATTGTTTGTAGCGAGAAGTTAGTGATAAAAACATTCTTATGAGTAGCTGATTTCGATTTAACATACAATGCAATATGTAATGCGTGACCATGAGTGTCCGGAATACGCAAAGGGCTCGGAACCTCGGGATTTGTTAGTAATTTAAACGCGATCTTATCCGTACCTCAAATTAGTGTAAAATTAACATTAAGTACTTACAATTTTGGAAAGATTGCTTGGCAATTGTGTAACTCTCGACATTTTCCAGAAACCGCATTGGATAATTAAAAACTGAAGGTGCTAGTGCACTAGTGAAGTGAACTAAATGGCTAAAGATGTAGATTTTAGAACTCCAAGACAGAATAACATAAAAGCCGTGTTTGGGCTTCTTCGAAGCGTCTTAGTTTGTAGTTTAGTCAAGAATGGTACTCAGGGTCTGGTGAGGAAGCAGTAATGTAGGCACTAGAATAACGTAATCTAGCCGTGTTTGGGCTTGTTAGACGGTACCAGGGTCTGATGATAGAGCAGAGATCAGTCGTGCAGGTTTATAATTAAGCCGTGTTTATAGATTTTTACAAGTCTTTATTTAACTTGGAATGTATGTACCAATGTATGTATGTGCGGGTCAAATCTTGCAATAGCAAATTAAATTTGACGCACTTCCAGTGGTCAGATTAACTTAAAATTTGGCATGCTTATGTAAATCTGGTGACATTACAATAATCTGGCAGTGACATCCTAGTGATCCGGCCAGGATCGTCTCCGCAGTACAGAACTCTTCAACAGTTAGTGGCATCGACTCGAAATTTGCTATAGAAATGCAATTTGGGTGACATGGCCGTATGGTGACAATGCAATACAGTCAACAAAAAAGCTTGTATTAAAAATGAAATGTTTCAGCAACAACTTTTTTCAACTATTTGTATTTTGTTACTGAATACAGATATTATTTCTCCATCAAGACAACAGTTAAGGTAGGTCTAGTGCTTAGTTGCGTTGCGGGGCTTCGGCGCTCGTGTTCATTCATGCGGTGACTTACGCATGCGAACCGAACTCGCTGTTGGTAATGATCTCCTGTTACATGAACGTTCTTTTAAGTTGAAATTATCTTAGTTCTTTCGAAATTATTACGCTTATTTTTATTGAATCCGCGTAACATCTTGTGAGAAAATTTTGACATTTTGGATCCCATTTTAAGAAAGGAAATATTGATTCTTAACTTTGTTTTTTTTTTACATTCAGCATTTAATCATTACGAATTAAATCCTATGTGCGAGACGAGCTCCTAGATTCAATATCATGGTAAAAGAGTTTCGAATTTGCTAATTATAACCAAATAAGTACTTAGCCAAAGTAAAGATGGCAAGAAGGGGCCGCCTGGCATATCAATGCTTAACGGTACTGCTTATTTCTATAAACTAGCACTAGCAGTACGTTGCATGTCACTTTACTAACAGGTGTATCATGCATATCGGTCAAGAGTGCATTCGCTAACCGCTAAACCTTTCATTAGACATTGCCTGCTAATGCAGTGTTACCTCTGCAGGCTAATTTCGTAGCAGTTAACAGATAAGTCATCATCATCTGTGACTTAGATACGTTCTACTCCACTCAGAATACTCTAGGGCTTTAGGTTGTAGTTCCCAGGGACTATATAAGTTATTTTTTTAATTAAATGATATTATCCACAGAACTATATAAGTCTATTATCTATATAAGCTCTTATAGTTAGTACGTACAGTCACCAGCAACAATATCTGGCACAACAAAGCGACGACTATTTCAAGGGACGGTAGGACGGGTGCGTCAAAGTTCATATCATAGACGACCAGATGGCCTAGTGGTTAGAGAACCTGACTACGAAGCTTGAGGTCCCGGGTTCGATTCCCGTGTCGGGGCAGATATTTGTATGAAAAATACGAATGTTTGTTCTCGGGTCTTGGGTGTTTAATATGTATTAAAGTATGTATCTATATCTATATACTTAATTATATTTATCCGTTGTTTAGTACCCATAACACAAGCTTTGCTAAGCTTACTTTGGGACTAGGTCAATTGGTGTGAATTGTCCTGTGATATTTATTTATATTTATTTATTTATTTATATAAAATTGCAAGTTCGATTATTGAAACTTCGAAATGTATTTCATATAATTTTACATCCTAATGATCATTATACCTTTTTATTTTAGACAATAATCATCATCACACAATAAAGTGATTTAAAGATATCAAACCGTAAATTTAAAATCGAAAACTTGTTTTCTGTGTTTATATTTATTTATCAATAAAAAATTACAGCATTACAGTTAGAAAACCAATGCACTGTAACATTCAAATTTTATTAAAAAAATGCATAAATACATGAAACTCAAGAAAAACATACATTAAAAAACGACTCAATAAAATAAAAGTAAAACTAATAGGTAATAATAATAAATATAAAATATGTCAGTGTTCTACTGGATGAGCGATTTTATTTATGCAAAATTCTAGACCAGAATTATAGTTGCGAAATCAAACTGACATGTACCCAGTAGGTAGATCAGATAGTTTTAATGTTACACGCAGAAAATAAAAAACTAAATGTATTTTCATTATTTCCCTCTTTAAAATCATCGCCTACGGAATTATTATTGCCATACAAATTAATGACAAGTTAATTTTATTTTTTACCTTTATTATATTCTTCATCACACTCGTTAGTTTTAGATTATGCCCGGTTCACATTATTCCACTAATTCCAGTAAAATCGTGCCAGTTAGTAGCGATACATTGCGGGGTCACAATCCAAAACGAGTTACACAAGATCGATAGAGCACCGCAGTGTCAAGCTACTGGAACGGTTTTACTGGAATTAGTCAACCGGGCAATAAGGTCCTCACTTAAAAAAATCAGCGCCACGGCTTGTGGCGTTATGCTGAGTGAAGTCTTATTAAGCGTCTTGATATCTTTGTGTTTTTTCTTTTGTTCCGTGATTGCAATGTTTTACGAGATTAAGGGCCTGTTTCACCATCCATTGATTAATGTTAACTGGCGGTTAGGTGTGATGCCGTCTCTATTTGTTTTGTACGAATAGACGGAGACGGCATAACATTTAACCGTCGGTTAACGCTAATCAATGGATGGTGAAACAGCCCCTAAATGAATTATTTATTTAATTTTAAGCCGTGGTGGCCTAGTGGTTTGACCTATCGCCTCTCAAGCAGAGGGTCGTGGGTTCGAACACCGGCTCGCTCGCACCTCTGAGTTTTTCGAAATTCATGTGCGGAATTACATTTGAAATTTACCACGAGCTTTGCGGTGAAGGAAATAGGAAACCTGTACAAACCTGCGAAGCGATTAAATGGTGCGTGCGAAGCTCCCAATCCGCACTGGGCCCGCGTGGGAACTATGGCCCAAGCCCTCTTGTTCTGAGAGGAGGCCTGTGCCTGATGAATGATGAATCTGATTTTAGCCAAGAGTCATGAGCATGAGTCATGATTGTAATGGATTACCGAATTATTATGTGGTTAAGCTAGCACTTATTGTCAGTGGAAGACAAGGTGTGTAGTAGGTATTTTTTCCCCACGTATACGTCGAACTCCAGGTTGCTGTTAATAAAATCGAACACTGTTTTCGTTTACCGCCATCGTAAATAAAATGCAAGGATAAAGGCGCTGTGGACGGGAACGGGATTGGCTGGAGCTGTCGTTAAATTCAACACGAGACAGTTCGATGGACATTAAATTTAAATAAATTTGAAATTAGTTCATACTTACTTAGTTTAATATAGTTGTTATCTGCGGCTTCGCACGCGTAAACCACTAGATCCAGTGGTTGGTTAATGCCCACGACAAAGTGGTCTCTAACCGTAGTGGATGGAATTTTGGGTTTTTATTCCGATCCTGTATTCCTACAAGATACCTACCGGGATAAAAAGTAGCCTATGTGTCATTTCACACGCTACCCTACCTACATACTTACCAAGTTTCATCCAAATTATACATATAAAGGAGTAACAAATATACCTACAACTTTTCACATTGGATCTTTAGGATTTTGTTGTTTTAAATCTACACCCACAATTCAGTCGTCAAATCCAAAGCATCTTCTGTAAAAGTAATCCAATTCATGCAGTTTGTATTGTACACCGGGCCATTTCCGGGACCATTATCGTCCAGAAGTAAGTAAGTACCTAACTTTCATTCAATTTGATTATTCAACCAGACATACAGCGCAATTCACGCCCCGGGCAAGAGGCCGCCTTCGACCTTGAACCGGGGCCGGGGGATGGGGCCAGGCCGGCCGTCTGGACAATGTTATACATATACATACATACTTATTACTTATACAAACGCGTGCCGGATACGTTTATTTAAGTAGAACAACAGTATTTTTAACCCCCGACGCAATAAGAGGGGTGTTATAAGTTTGACCGCCATATGTGTCTGTGTGTATGTCTGTGGCACCGAATTTCTTAAACGGCTGGAGTGGACCGATTTGAATGCGTTTTTTTATATTTCAAATCAGGTTTTTAGCGATGGTTCTTAGACATGCTTAATCAAAATCGGTTTAGCCGTTATTGAGATATTGAACTTTGAAGTGACAAGGTCGGGGGTTTTCAACTTTTTGTTGGTAGGTTATCTTTGTTAGTCAGTCATTCAAGCGGCGGTAATGCTTGTTGTCTTCTAAACGTTTAACATTGTCGTCTAAACGACGAATTTTTAAATGTTGTGTCGCACTTCAGTGCCCTTAGTGTAATTTTCGGTCACAAATTACGTCTCGATCGCGTTCGCGTTAAAATCTCAATTTTTATGGAAACAGGAACATCGCAAACGTTCCGCTAGAGGCGCTGTTCGTGTTTCCACATAAATTGAGATTTTAACGCGAACGCGATCGAGACGTATTTTGTAACCGAAAACTTACACTAAGGGCACTGGAAAGTTTTGTTGTAACTTAGGGTCTCCCCACGTCTATCGAATCGGCGTAAGCCGACCAAAAAACGCTTTGTCTACGCAATAAGAGCGAAAACGGGTATCCAGTCATTTGGCAACAAACGTTTCAACTACTATAGCTTGAAATTTATTATGCAATTGGGCCCAGAACGTCATCTTCGAAGAAAAAATCTAATTACTTAATCTATGCGGAATTATTTTCAAAAATACTTTCGGCAATCTTCTCCCGCAGCGGCATTCTAGCCTGGCTTGATGAGTATACTTACCCAAACAATTACAGAGCTGCATGTGAAACGTCAGCTTACCTGTAAGAACACAACGAAGAATAAATGACAACGTCTGGAGTTTGCGACGGCGGAGCACTCGTATTAAATGGAGAAAATTGGGGTGTTGTGTTTATTTTGAACTAGATCACGCTTGTTTTCTCACCCTCGTAAAGTATAAACTCCGGTTTAGACTTGCAAGAGAAAAATCTTGCAAGTTGCATTGCCGTAAAGCCAGCGAGTTTGTAGTAGTCAATCGAGAGCCAATGGAACTTGATCGATTTTTATTGCAGTTCTAAAACTGGGCTTAAAAAAGGCTTGTCGGAAAAAGGCGTCGGAAATGCCGGAAAACCTCTTCTTAGTGCACGTCTATAACAGTCGAGAACTTATACGAGTAACTCGTACAAGTCTGAGTTTAGCCAAAATACTGAAATTCACCAGTGCGACTTCGTTCTGACAACATCGTGGTACAGTACAGTCTTTCCTAAGTTAAAAATAAAGACCAAATTAAATAGCATGAGTGAGGTAATTTAATTTTGTAAATAAAACCGCACAATCAATGTGCCCGCTTTGGCGCCTCACTTCAGATAGTGTATCTTATCACGCGGCCGATAACGAGTCACCAAAATATTATACGCTTATCAGACGACAGGTGGGTGCCAGATTAAAAAGTACCTTTACATTTTTACTGCAGATGATTCGCCTTTCTTTAAAAAAAATCAGCAACAAACACTATCTAAAGAAATTCTCCAGTGTTTCGTGTTTCTTTTGTATTGATCAAAACTTATGGACATGTCTTACATCTTTATTAAAATACAGGTAGAGTTCTGCTTAGTGACTAGTATAGTAAGATGATTACTACATTTGATACACTGGCTCAGTATTAGTGATTAATTGAGTATAAACAAGCAGGTTTCAAGTATCCCATTGAAAAAATTTCGTATCAAATAACAAGTATAATAAATATCGAGTATATGTATATGAAATATAAAGTATACTTAGTAAATGTCAATGTGTCCTACCGTTTACCGTATAATACTGGGAAAAGCCAGCGGGAAACGAAGGCGTAAAGATAAACACAACTGAATTAGAACTCAAGGTTGTGCTGAAGCTGCAAATAAAAACGTAATGACATTCAAACCTTGACACTCGAGTGTGGGCTGAATTGGGTCTCTGTGGGTGCAACGGGAATTGGTATTGCTTCATATAAATAGATTGCATTAAAGTGGCACAGGGCTCCCGGACGGGCACGGCTCTAGCTCGGACGTCCGACGACATTTCCTTCCTTTTGTCTTCGTTTTACTGTTAGTTTGACGAAATAGTAAACGTAACAATGCGATATACTAAAGAGTTTCGTTTGGATAGGTACTGCACAAAGGATGGGTTTTACTGTTTTGCTATATTTATAAACAACAACCCGGTTATAGACTTTGAAGGAAAATTAAATTGTACTTAATTACTTAAAAAACATTCTTCGTTGATATCAGTATTTAGAAATAATGATAAAAGAAGAATACGGTCTTAGAAAGCAAACTGGCATGCATTTGAAAAATTTGATTTACCTCACATTTACCTAGTTAGTTTGTATTATTTGTGTTAGTTTGTAGCATGTAACATAAGTATAGATAGTCCAGTTAACGGAAAAAAATATGCCCGTTCAATGTTCTTTATAACGGGCGGATGCAAACTCGTTCATGCCCTTGCATTGGTCAGAATGTGCACGACGAATTGTGTCGTGCTGATTAATCCAATGCAGTGTGATGTGTGATACAAAGAGATGCGTCACACAGCATGACGACTCCATTGAAAGTCCAAAACATTGAATCAGAACTGCCAAAACATTCTGTCGTAGAACCTAATTCTTTTGTCGATACCGTAATATAAACAAGATGTTCCTACGTCTAGACTCGACCGCCAGACATAGAACATTATTTGGACACTACTACTTTTAAAAATATATTA